>NW_028127566.1:0-37237 GCF_965231255.1 Vanellus vanellus
GGCGGTGTTTGGAGCAAAAAAGACAAACGTCCAGCTTTTGCTGCCATAGCAAAGGTGCCAGCGGTGAAAAGTGATGCTGGTCCTCACTGCCTCCTGGAACCCCTTCAAATGCCCCAGACAATTTGGCCCTCTCTGCTTTCCTGCAGAATCTATCCTCAAAAGCACCTTCTTTCCCTTTCGGCGGTTTTTGGAGCAAAAAAGACAAACGTCCAGCTTTTGCTGCCACAGCAAAGGTGCCAGCGGGGAAAAGTGATGCTGGTCCTCACTGCCTCCTGGAACCCCTTCAAATGCCCCAGACAATTTCACCCTCTCTTCTTTCCTGCGGACGCTATTGTCAAAAGTAACTTGTTTCACTTTCGGCGGTGTTTGGAGCAAAAAAGACAAACGTCCAGCTTTTGCTGCCACAGCAAAGGTGCCAGCGGGGAAAAGTGATGTTGGTCCTCACTGCCTCCTGGAACCCCTTCAAATGCCCCAGACAATTTGGCCCTCTCTGCTTTTCTGCAGACTCTATCCTCAAAAGCACCTTCTTTCACTTTCGGCGGTTTTGGGAGCAAAAAAGACAAACGTCCAGCTTTTGCTGCCACAGCAAAGGTGCCAGCGGGGAAAAGTGATGCTGGTCCTCACTGCCTCCTGGAACCCCTTCAAATGCCCCAGACAATTTAGCCCTCTCGGCTTTCCTACAGACTCTATTCTCCAAAGCACCTTTTCACAGTCTTGGCAGCCTCCGGAGAAAAAAAGACAAACATCCAGCTTTTGCTGCCACAGCATAAGTGCCAGCGGGGAAAAGTGATGCTGGTCCTCACTGCCTCCTGGAACCCCTTCAAATGCCCCAGGCAATTTAGATCTCTCTGCTTTCTTGCAGACTCTATCCTCAAAAGCACCTTTTCACAGTCTCGGCAGCCTCCGGAGAAAAAAAGACAAACATCCAGCTTTTGCTACCAGAGCAAAGGTGCCAGCGGGGAAAAGTGATGCTGGTCCTCACTGCCTCCTGGAACCCCTTCAAATGCCCCATACAATTTCACCCTCTCTTCTTTCCTGCGGACGCTATCGTCAAAAGGACCTTTTTTCACTTTCGGCGGTGTTTGGAGCAAAAAAGGCAAACGTCCAGATTTTGCTGCCACAGCAAAGGTGCCAGCGGGGAAAAGTGATGCTGGTCCTCACTGCCTCCTGGAACCCCTTCAAATGCCCCAGACAATTTGGCCCTCTCTGCTTTCCTGCAGAATCTATCCTCAAAAGCACCTTTTCTCACTCTCAGCAGCTTCCGGAGCAAAAAAGACAAATGTCCGGCTTTTGCTGCCACAGCAAAGGTGCCAGGGTTGAAAAGTGATGCTGGTCCTCACTGCCTCCTGGAACCCCTTCAAATGCCCCAGACAATTTAGCCTCTCTGCTTTCCTGCAGAATCTATCCTCAAAAGCAACTTTTTTCACTTTCGGCGGTGTTTGGAGCAAAAAAGACAAACGTCCAGCTTTTGCTGCCACAGCAAAGGTGCCAGCGGGGAAAAGTGATGCTGGTCCTCACTGCCTCCTGGAACCCCTTCAAATGCCCCAGACAATTTAGCCCTCTCTGCTTTCCTGCAGAATCTATCCTCAAAAGCACCTTTTCTCACTCTCGGCAGCCTCCGGAGCAAAAAAGACAAACGTCCAGCTTTTGCTGCCACAGCAAAGGTGCCAGCGGGGAAAAGTGATGCTGGTCCTCACTGCCTCCTGGAACCCCTTCAAATGCCCCAGACAATTTAGCCCTCTCTGCTTTCCTGCGGACGCTATTGTCAAAAGCACCTTTTTTCACTTTCGGCGGTGTTTGGAGCAAAAAAGACAAACATCCAGCTTTTGCTGCCACAGCAAAGGTGCCAGCGGGGAAAAGTGATGCTGGTCCTCACTGCCTCCTGGAACCCCTTCAAATGCCCCAGACAATTTAGCCCTCTCTGCTTTCCAGCAGAATCTATCATCAAAAGCACCTTTTTTCACTTTCGGCGGTGTTTGGAGCAAAAAAGACAAACGTCCAGCTTTTGCTGCCACAGCAAAGGTGCCAGCGGGGAAAAGTGATGCTGGTCCTCACTGCCTCCTGGAACCCCTTCAAATGCCCCAGACAATTTCACCCTCTCTTCTTTCCTGTGGACGCTATCGTCAAAAGGAACTTGTTTCACTTTCGGCGGTGTTTGGAGCAAAAAAGACAAACGTCCAGCTTTTGCTGCCACAGCAAAGGTGCCAGCGGGGAAAAGTGATGCTGGTCCTCACTGCCTCCTGGAACCCCTTCAAATGCCCCAGACAATTTAGCCCTCTCGGCTTTCCTACAGACTCTATTCTCCAAAGCACCTTTTCACAGTCTTGGCAGCCTCCGGAGAAAAAAAAGACAAACATCCAGCTTTTGCTGCCACAGCATAAGTGCCAGCGGGGAAAAGTGATGCTGGTCCTCACTGCCTCCTGGAACCCATTCAAATGCCCCAGGCAATTTAGATCTCTCTGCTTTCTTGCAGACTCTATCCTCAAAAGCACCTTTTCACAGTCTCGGCAGCCTCCGGAGAAAAAAAGACAAACATCCAGCTTTTGCTACCAGAGCAAAGGTGCCAGCGGGGAAAAGTGATGCTGGTCCTCCCTGCCTCCTGGAACCCCTTCAAATGCCCCATACAATTTCACCCTCTCTTCTTTCCTGCGGACGCTATCGTCAAAAGGACCTTTTTTCACTTTCGGCGGTGTTTGGAGCAAAAAAGGCAAACGTCCAGATTTTGCTGCCACAGCAAAGGTGCCAGCGGGGAAAAGTGATGCTGGTCCTCACTGCCTCCTGGAACCCCTTCAAATGCCCCAGACAATTTGGCCCTCTCTGCTTTCCTGCAGAATCTATCCTCAAAAGCACCTTTTCTCACTCTCAGCAGCCTCCGGAGCAAAAAAGACAAATGTCCGGCTTTTGCTGCCACAGCAAAGGTGCCAGGGTTGAAAAGTGATGCTGGTCCTCACTGCCTCCTGGAACCCCTTCAAATGCCCCAGACAATTTAGCCCTCTCTGCTTTCCTGCAGAATCTATCCTCAAAAGCAACTTTTTTCACTTTCGGCGGTGTTTGGAGCAAAAAAGACAAACGTCCAGCTTTTGCTGCCACAGCAAAGGTGCCAGGGTTGAAAAGTGATGCTGGTCCTCACTGCCTCCTGGAACCCCTTCAAATGCCCCAGACAATTTACCCCTCTCTGCTTTCCTGCAGAATCTATCCTCAAAAGCACCTTTTCTCACTTTCGGCGGTGTTTGGAGCAAAAAAGACAAACGTCCAGTTTTTGCTGCCATAGCAAAGGTGCCAGCGGGGAAAAGTGATGCTGGTCCTCACTGCCTCCTGGAACCCCTTCAAATGCCCCAGACAATTTGGCCCTCTCTGCTTTCCTGCAGACTCTATCCTCAAAAGCACCTTCTTTCACTTTCGGCGGTTTTTGGAGCAAAAAAGACAAACGTCCAGCTTTTGCTGCCACAGCAAAGGTGCCAGCGGGGAAAAGTGATGCTGGTCCTCACTGCCTCCTGGAACCCCTTCAAATGCCCCAGACAATTTGGCCCTCCCTGCTTTCCTGCAGAGTCAATCGTCAAAAGCACCTTTTTTCACTTTCAGCGGTGTTTGGAGCAAAAAAGACATACGTCCAGCTTTTGCTGCCACAGCAAAGGTGCCAGAGGGGAAAAGTGATGCTGGTCCTCACTGCCTCCTGGAACCCCTTCAAATGCCCCAGACAATTTAGCCCTCTCTTCTTTCCTGCGAACGCTATCGTCAAAAGCAACTTGTTTCACTTTGGGCGGTGTTTGGAGCAAAAAAGACAAACGTCCAGCTTTTGCTGCCACAGCAAAGGTGCCAGCGGGGAAAAGTGATGCTGGTCCTCACTGCCTCCTGGAACCCCTTCAAATGCCCCAGACAATTTGGCCCTCTCTGCTTTCCTGCAGAATCTATCCTCAAAAGCACCATTTTCAATTTCGGCGGTGTTTGGAGCAAAAAAGACAAACGTCCAGCTTTTGCTGCCACAACAAAGGTGCCAGCGGGGAAAAGTGATGCTGGTCCTCACTGCCTCCTGGAACCCCTTCAAATGCCCCAGACAATTTGGCCCTCTCTGCTTTCATGCAGAATCTATACTCAAAAGCACCTTTTTTCAATTTCGGCGGTGTTTGGAGCAAAAAAGACAAACGTCCAGCTTTTGCTGCCACAGCAAAGGTGCCAGCGGGGAAAAGTGATGCTGGTCCTCACTGCCTCCTGGAACCCCTTCAAATGCCCCAGACAATTTAGCCCTCTCGGCTTTCCTACGGACTCTATTCTCCAAAGCACCTTTTCACAGTCTTGGCAGCCTCCGGAGAAAAAAAGACAAACATCCAGCTTTTGCTGCCACAGCATAAGTGCCAGCGGGGAAAAGTGATGCTGGTCCTCACTGCCTCCTGGAACCCATTCAAATGCCTCAGGCAATTTAGATCTCTCTGCTTTCTTGCAGACTCTATCCTCAAAAGCACCTTTTCACAGTCTCGGCAGCCTCCGGAGAAAAAAAGACAAACATCCAGCTTTTGCTACCAGAGCAAAGGTGCCAGCGGGGAAAAGTGATGCTGGTCCTCACTGCCTCCTGGAACCCCTTCAAATGCCCCAGACAATTTAGCCCTCTCTGCTTTCCTGCAGACTCTTTCCTCAAAAGCACCTTTTCTCACTTTCGGCGGTGTTTGGAGCAAAAAAGACAAACGTCCAGCTTTTGCTGCCATAGCAAAGGTGCCAGCGGGGAAAAGTGATGCTGGTCCTCACTGCCTCCTGGAACCCCTTCAAATGCCCCAGACAATTTGGCCCTCTCTGCTTTCCTGCAGACTCTATCCTCAAAAGCACCTTTTTTCACTTTCGGCGGTGTTTGGAGCAAAAAAGACAAACGTCCAGCTTTTGCTGCCACAGCAAAGGTGCCAGCGGGGAAAAGTGATGCTGGTCCTCACTGCCTCCTGGAACCCCTTCAAATGCCCCAGACAATTTCACCCTCTCTTCTTTCCTGCGGACGCTATTGTCAAAAGTAACTTGTTTCACTTTCGGCGGTGTTTGGAGCAAAAAAGACAAACGTCCAGCTTTTGCTGCCACAGCAAAGGTGCCAGCGGGGAAAAGTGATGCTGGTCCTCACTGCCTCCTGGAACCCCTTCAAATGGCCCATACAATTTGGCCCTCCCTGCTTTCCTGCAGAGTCAATCGTCAAAAGCACCTTTTTTCACTTTCGGCTGTGTTTGGAGCAAAAAAGACATACGTCCAGCTTTTCCTGCCACAGCAAAGGTGCCAGCGGGGAAAAGTGATGCTGGTCCTCACTGCCTCCTGGAACCCCTTCAAATGCCCCAGACAATTTAGCCCTCTCTTCTTTCCTGCGAACGCTATCGACAAAAGCAACTTGTTTCACTTTCGGCGGTGTTTGGAGCAAAAAAGACAAACGTCCAGCTTTTGCTGCCACAGCAAAGGTGCCAGCGGGGAAAAGTGATGCTGGTCCTCACTGCCTCCTGGAACCCCTTCAAATGCCCCAGACAATTTAGCCCTCTCGGCTTTCCTACGGACTCTATTCTCCAAAGCACCTTTTCACAGTCTCGGCACCCTACGGAAAAAAAAAGACAAACATCCAGCTTTTGCTGCCAGAGCAAAAGTGCCAGCGTTGAAAAGTGATGCTGGTCCTCACTGCCTCCTGGAACCCCTTCAAATGCCCCAGACAATTTAGCCCTCTCTGCTTTCCCGCGGACGCTATCGTCAAAAGGACCTTTTTTCACTTTCGGCGGTGTTTGGAGCAAAAAAGACAAACGTCCAGCTTTTGCTGCCACAGCAAAGGTGCCAGCGGGGAAAAGTGATGCTGGTCCTCACTGCCTCCTGGAACCCCTTCAAATGCCCCAGACAATTTGGCCTTCTCTGCTTTCCTGCAGACTCTATCCTCAAAAGCACCTTTTCTCACTCTCAGCAGCCTCCGGAGCAAAAAAGACATATGTCCGTCTTTTGCTGCCACAGCAAAGGTGCCAGAGGGGAAAAGTGATGCTGGTCCTCACTGCCTCCTGGAACCCCTTCAAATGCCCCAGACAATTTGGCCCTCTCTGCTTTCCTGCAGAATCTATCATCAAAAGCACCTTTTTTCATTTTCGGCGGTGTTTGGAGCAAAAAAGACAAACGTCCAGCTTTTGCTGCCACAGCAAAGGTGCCAGCGGGGAAAAGTGATGCTGGTCCTCCCTGCCTCCTGGAACCCCTTCAAATGCCCCAGACAATTTGGCCCTCTCTTCTTTCCTGCAGACTCTATCCTCAAAAGCACCTTTTTTCAATTTCGGCGGTGTTTGGAGCAAAAAAGACAAACGTCCAGCTTTTGCTGCCACAGCAAAGGTGCCAGCGGGGAAAAGTGATGCTGGTCCTCACTGCCTCCTGGAACCCCTTCAAATGCCCCAGACAATTTAGCCCTCTCGGCTTTCCTACGGACTCTATTCTCCAAAGTACCTTTTCACAGTCTTGGCAGCCTCCGGAGAAAAAAAGACAAACATCCAGCTTTTGCTGCCACAGCAAAGGTGCCAGCGGGGAAAAGTGATGCTGGTCCTCACTGCCTCCTGGAACCCCTTCAAATGCCCCAGACAATTTAGCCCTCTCTGCTTTCCAGCAGAATCTATCATCAAAAGCACCTTTTTTCACTTTCGGCGGTGTTTGGAGCAAAAAAGACAAACGTCCAGCTTTTGCTGCCACAGCAAAGGTGCCAGCGGGGAAAAGTGATGCTGGTCCTCACTGCCTCCTGGAACCCCTTCAAATGCCCCAGACAATTTCACCCTCTCTTCTTTCCTGTGGACGCTATCGTCAAAAGGAACTTGTTTCACTTTCGGCGGTGTTTGGAGCAAAAAAGACAAACATCCAGCTTTTGCTGCCACAGCATAAGTGCCAGCGGGGAAAAGTGATGCTGGTCCTCACTGCCTCCTGGAACCCCTTCAAATGCCCCAGGCAATATAGATCTCTCTGCTTTCCTGCAGACTCTATCCTCAAAAGCACCTTTTAACAGTCTCGGCAGCCTCCGGAGAAAAAAAGACAAACATCCAGCTTTTGCTACCAGAGCAAAGGTGCCAGCGGGGAAAAGTGATGCTGGTCCTCACTGCCTCCTGGAACCCCTTCAAATGCCCCAGACAATTTCACCCTCTCTTCTTTCCTGCGGACGCTATCGTCAAAAGGACCTTTTTTCACTTTCGGCGGTATTTGGAGCAAAAAAGGCAAACGTCCAGATTTTGGTGCCACAGCAAAGGTGCCAGCGGGGAAAAGTGATGCTGGTCCTCACTGCCTCCTGGAACCCCTTCAAATGCCCCAGACAATTTGGCCCTCTCTGCTTTCCTGCAGAATCTATCCTCAAAAGCACCTTTTCTCACTCTCAGCAGCCTCCGGAGCAAAAAAGACAAATGTCCGGCTTTTGCTGCCACAGCAAAGGTGCCAGGGTTGAAAAGTGATGCTGGTCCTCACTGCCTCCTGGAACCCCTTCAAATGCCCCAGACAATTTAGCCCTCTCTGCTTTCCCGCGGACGCTATCGTCAAAAGGACCTTTTTTCACTTTCGGCGGTGTTTGGAGCAAAAAAGACAAACGTCCAGCTTTTGCTGCCACAGCAAAGGTGCCAGCGGGGAAAAGTGATGCTGGTCCTCACTGCCTCCTGGAACCCCTTCAAATGCCCCAGACAATTTGGCCTTCTCTGCTTTCCTGCAGACTCTATCCTCAAAAGCACCTTTTCTCACTCTCAGCAGCCTCCGGAGCAAAAAAGACATATGTCCGTCTTTTGCTGCCACAGCAAAGGTGCCAGAGGGGAAAAGTGATGCTGGTCCTCACTGCCTCCTGGAACCCCTTCAAATGCCCCAGACAATTTGGCCCTCTCTGCTTTCCTGCAGAATCTATCATCAAAAGCACCTTTTTTCATTTTCGGCGGTGTTTGGAGCAAAAAAGACAAACGTCCAGCTTTTGCTGCCACAGCAAAGGTGCCAGCGGGGAAAAGTGATGCTGGTCCTCCCTGCCTCCTGGAACCCCTTCAAATGCCCCAGACAATTTGGCCCTCTCTTCTTTCCTGCAGACTCTATCCTCAAAAGCACCTTTTTTCAATTTCGGCGGTGTTTGGAGCAAAAAAGACAAACGTCCAGCTTTTGCTGCCACAGCAAAGGTGCCAGCGGGGAAAAGTGATGCTGGTCCTCACTGCCTCCTGGAACCCCTTCAAATGCCCCAGACAATTTAGCCCTCTCGGCTTTCCTACGGACTCTATTCTCCAAAGTACCTTTTCACAGTCTTGGCAGCCTCCGGAGAAAAAAAGACAAACATCCAGCTTTTGCTGCCACAGCAAAGGTGCCAGCGGGGAAAAGTGATGCTGGTCCTCACTGCCTCCTGGAACCCCTTCAAATGCCCCAGACAATTTAGCCCTCTCTGCTTTCCAGCAGAATCTATCATCAAAAGCACCTTTTTTCACTTTCGGCGGTGTTTGGAGCAAAAAAGACAAACGTCCAGCTTTTGCTGCCACAGCAAAGGTGCCAGCGGGGAAAAGTGATGCTGGTCCTCACTGCCTCCTGGAACCCCTTCAAATGCCACAGACAATTTCACCCTCTCTGCTTTCCTGTGGACGCTATCGTCAAAAGGAACTTGTTTCACTTTCGGCGGTGTTTGGAGCAAAAAAGACAAACGTCCAGCTTTTGCTGCCACAGCAAAGGTGCCAGCGGGGAAAAGTGATGCTGGTCCTCACTGCCTCCTGGAACCCCTTCAAATGCCCCAGACAATTTAGCCCTCTCGGCTTTCCTACAGACTCTATTCTCCAAAGCACCTTTTCACAGTCTTTGCAGCCTCCGGAGAAAAAAAAGACAAACGTCCAGATTTTGCTGCCACAGCAAAGGTGCCAGCGGGGAAAAGTGATGCTGGCCCTCACTGCCTCCTGGAACCCCTTCAAATGCCCCAGACAATTTGGCCCTCTCTGCTTTCCTGCAGAATCTATCCTCAAAAGCACCTTTTCTCACTCTCAGCAGCCTCCGGAGCAAAAAAGACAAATGTCCGGCTTTTGCTGCCACAGCAAAGGTGCCAGGGTTGAAAAGTGATGCTGGTCCTCACTGCCTCCTGGAACCCCTTCAAATGCCCCAGACAATTTAGCCCTCTCTGCTTTCCTGCAGAATCTATCCTCAAAAGCACCTTTTCTCACTTTCGGCGGTGTTTGGAGCAAAAAAGACAAACGTCCAGCTTTTGCTGCCATAGCAAAGGTGCCAGCGGGGAAAAGTGATGCTGGTCCTCACTGCCTCCTGGAACCCCTTCAAATGCCCCAGACAATTTGGCCCTCTCTGCTTTCCTGCAGACTCTATCCTCAAAAGCACCTTCTTTCACTTTCGGCGGTTTTGGGAGCAAAAAAGACAAACGTCCAGCTTTTGCTTCCACAGCAAAGGTGCCAGCGGGGAAAAGTGATGCTGGTCCTCACTGCCTCCTGGAACCCCTTCAAATGCCCCAGACAATTTCACCCTCTCTTCTTTCCTGCGGACGCTATTGTCAAAAGTAACTTGTTTCACTTTCGGCGGTGTTTGGAGCAAAAAAGACAAACGTCCAGCTTTTGCTGCCACAGCAAAGGTGCCAGCGGGGAAAAGTGATGCTGGTCCTCACTGCCTCCTGGAACCCCTTCAAATGCCCCAGACAATTTGGCCCTCCCTGCTTTCCTGCAGAGTCAATCGTCAAAAGCACCTTTTTTCACTTTCGGCGGTGTTTGGAGCAAAAAAGACATACGTCCAGCTTTTGCTGCCACAGCAAAGGTGCCAGCGGGGAAAAGTGATGCTGGTCCTCACTGCCTCCTGGAACCCCTTCAAATGCCCCAGACAATTTAGCCCTCTCTGCTTTCCTGCGGACGCTATCGTCAAAAGCAACTTGTTTCACTTTCGGCGGTGTTTTGAACAAAAAAGACAAACGTCCAGCTTTTGCTGCCACAGCAAAGGTGCCAGCGGGGAAAAGTGATGCTGGTCCTCACTGCCTCCTGGAACCCCTTCAAATGCCCCAGACAATTTGGCCCTCTCTGCTTTCCTGCAGACTCTATCCTCAAAAGCACCTTTTCTCACTCTCAGCAGCCTCCGGAGCAAAAAAGACAAACGTCCAGCTTTTGCTGCCACAGCAAAGGTGCCAGCGGGGAAAAGTGATGCTGGTCCTCACTGCCTCCTGGAACCCCTTCAAATGCCCCAGACAATTTCACGCTCTCTGCTTTCCTGCAGAATCTATCCTCAAAAGCACCTTTTCTCACTCTCGGCAGCCTCCGGAGCAAAAAAGACAAACCTCCAGCTTTTGCTGCCACAGCAAAGGTGCCAGCGGGGAAAAGTGATGCTGGTCCTCACTGCCTCCTGGAACCCCTTCAAATGCCCCAGACAATTTAGCCCTCTCTGCTTTCCAGCAGAATCTATCATCAAAAGCACCTTTTTTCACTTTCGGCGGTGTTTGGAGCAAAAAAGACAAACGTCCATGTTTTGCTGCCACAGCAAAGGTGCCAGCGGGGAAAAGTGATGCTGGTCCTCACTGCCTCCTGGAACCCCTTCAAATGCCCCAGACAATTTCACCCTCTCTTCTTTCCTGTGGACGCTATCGTCAAAAGGAACTTGTTTCACTTTCGGCGGTGTTTGGAGCAAAAAAGACAAATGTCCAGCTTTTGCTGCCACAGCAAAGGTGCCAGCGGGGAAAAGTGATGCTGGTCCTCACTGCCTCCTGGAACCCCTTCAAATGCCCCAGACAATTTAGCCCTCTCGGCTTTCCTACAGACTTTATTCTCCAAAGCACCTTTTCACAGTCTTGGCAGCCTCCGGAGAAAGAAAGACAAACATCCAGCTTTTGCTGCCACAGCATAAGTGCCAGCGGGGAAAAGTGATGCTGGTCCTCACTGCCTCCTGGAACCCCTTCAAATGCCCCAGGCAATTTAGATCTCTCTGCTTTCTTGCAGAATCTATCCTCATAAGCACCTTTTCACAGTCTCGGCAGCCTCCGGAGAAAAAAAGACAAACATCCAGCTTTTGCTACCAGAGCAAAGGTGCCAGCGGGGAAAAGTGATGTTGGTCCTCACTGTCTCCTGGAACCCCTTCAAATGCCCCAGACAATTTCACCCTCTCTTCTTTCCTGCGGACGCTATCGTCAAAAGGACCTTTTTTCACTTTCGGCGGTGTTTGGAGCAAAAAAGGCAAACGTCCAGATTTTGCTGCCACAGCAAAGGTGCCAGCGGGGAAAAGTGATGCTGGTCCTCACTGCCTCCTGGAACCCCTTCAAATGCCCCAGACAATTTGGCCCTCTCTGCTTTCCTGCAGAATCTATCCTCAAAAGCACCTTTTCTCACTCTCGGCAGCCTCCGGAGCAAAAAAGACAAACGTCCAGCTTTTGCTGCCACAGCAAAGGTGCCAGCGGGGAAAAGTGATGCTGGTCCTCACTGCCTCCTGGAACCCCTTCAAATGCCCCAGACAATTTCACGCTCTCTGCTTTCCTGCAGAATCTATCCTCAAAAGCACCTTTTCTCACTCTCGGCAGCCTCCGGAGCAAAAAAGACAAACATCCAGCTTTTGCTGCCACAGCAAAGGTGCCAGCGGGGAAAAGTGATGCTGGTCCTCACTGCCTCCTGGAACCCCTTCAAATGCCCCAGATAATTTCACGCTCTCTGCTTTCCTGCAGAATCTATCCTCAAAAGCACTTTTTCTCACTCTCGGCATCCTCCGGAGCAAAAAAGACAAACATCCAGCTTTTGCTGCCACAGCAAAGGTGCCAGCGGGGAAAAGTGATGCTGGTCCTCACTGCCTCCTGGAACCCCTTCAAATGCCCCAGACAATTTCACCCTCTCTTCTTTCCTGTGGACGCTATCGTCAAAAGGAACTTGTTTCACTTTCGGCGGTGTTTGGAGCAAAAAAGACAAATGTCCAGCTTTTGCTGCCACAGCAAAGGTGCCAGCGGGGAAAAGTGATGCTGGTCCTCACTGCCTCCTGGAACCCCTTCAAATGCCCCAGACAATTTAGCCCTCTCGGCTTTCCTACGGACTCTATTCTCCAAAGCACCTTTTCACAGTCTTGGCAGCCTCCGGAGAAAAAAAGACAAACATCCAGCTTTTGCTGCCACAGCATAAGTGCCAGCGGGGAAAAGTGATGCTGGTCCTCACTGCCTCCTGGAACCCCTTCAAATGCCCCAGGCAATTTAGATCTCTCTGCTTTCTTGCAGACTCTATCCTCAAAAGCACCTTTTCACAGTCTCGGCAGCCTCCGGAGAAAAAAAGACAAACATCCAGCTTTTGCTACCAGAGCAAAGGTGCCAGCGGGGAAAAGTGATGCTGGTCCTCACTGTCTCCTGGAACCCCTTCAAATGCCCCAGACAATTTCACCCTCTCTTCTTTCCTGCGGACGCTATTGTCAAAAGGACCTTTTTTCACTTTCGGCGGTGTTTGGAGCAAAAAAGGCAAACGTCCAGATTTTGCTGCCACAGCAAAGGTGCCAGCGGGGAAAAGTGATGCTGGTCCTCACTGCCTCCTGGAACCCCTTCAAATGCCCCAGACAATTTGGCCCTCTCTGCTTTCCTGCAGAATCTATCCTCAAAAGCACCTTTTCTCACTCTCAGCAGCCTCCGGAGCAAAAAAGACAAATGTCCGGCTTTTGCTGCCACAGCAAAGGTGCCAGGGTTGAAAAGTGATGCTGGTCCTCACTGCCTCCTGGAACCCCTTCAAATACCCAGACAATTTAGCCCTCTCTGCTTTCCTGCAGAATCTATCCTCAAAAGCACCATTTTTCACTTTCGGCGGTGTTTGGAGCAAAAAAGACAAACGTCCAGCTTTTGCTGTCACAGCAAAGGTGCCAGCGGGGAAAAGTGATGCTGGTCCTCACTGCCTCCTGGAACCCCTTCAAATGCCCCAGACAATTTAGCCCTCTCTGCTTTCCTGCAGAATCTATCCTCAAAAGCACCTTTTCTCACTTTCGGCGGTGTTTGGAGCAAAAAAGACAAACGTCCAGCTTTTGCTGCCATAGCAAAGGTGCCAGCGGGGAAAAGTGATGCTGGTCCTCACTGCCTCCTGGAACCCCTTCAAATGCCCCAGACAATTTGGCCCTCTCTGCTTTCCTGCAGACTCTATCCTCAAAAGCACCTTCTTTCACTTTCGGCGGTTTTTGGAGCAAAAAAGACAAACGTCCAGCTTTTGCTGCCACAGCAAAGGTGCCAGCGGGGAAAAGTGATGCTGGTCCTCACTGCCTCCTGGAACCCCTTCAAATGCCCCAGACAATTTCACCCTCTCTTCTTTCCTGCGGACGCTATTGTAAAAAGTAACTTGTTTCACTTTCGGCGGTGTTTGGAGCAAAAAAGACAAACGTCCAGCTTTTGCTGCCACAGCAAAGGTGCCAGCGGGGAAAAGTGATGCTGGTCCTCACTGCCTCCTGGAACCCCTTCAAATGCCCCAGACAATTTCACCCTCTCTTCTTTCCTGCGGACGCTATTGTCAAAAGTAACTTGTTTCACTTTCGGCGGTGTTTGGAGCAAAAAAGACAAACGTCCAGCTTTTGCTGCCACAGCAAAGGTGCCAGCGGGGAAAAGTGATGCTGGTCCTCACTGCCTCCTGGAACCCCTTCAAATGCCCCAGACAATTTGGCCCTCCCTGCTTTCCTGCAGAGTCAATCGTCAAAAGCACCTTTTTTCACTTTCAGCGGTGTTTGGAGCAAAAAAGACATACGTCCAGCTTTTGCTGCCACAGCAAAGGTGCCAGAGGGGAAAAGTGATGCTGGTCCTCACTGCCTCCTGGAACCCCTTCAAATGCCCCAGACAATTTAGCCCTCTCTTCTTTCCTGCGAACGCTATCGTCAAAAGCAACTTGTTTCACTTTCGGCGGTGTTTGGAGCAAAAAAGACAAACGTCCAGCTTTTGCTGCCACAGCAAAGGTGCCAGCGGGGAAAAGTGATGCTGGTCCTCACTGCCTCCTGGAACCCCTTCAAATGCCCCAGACAATTTGGCCCTCTCTGCTTTCCTGCAGAATCTATCCTCAAAAGCACCTTTTTTCAATTTCGGCGGTGTTTGGAGCAAAAAAGACAAACGTCCAGCTTTTGCTGCCACAGCAAAGGTGCCAGCGGGGAAAAGTGATGCTGGTCCTCACTGCCTCCTGGAACCCCTTCAAATGCCCCAGAAAGTTTAGCCCTCTCTGCTTTCCACCAGAATCTATCCTCAAAAGCACCTTGTTTCACTTTCGGCGGTGTTTGGAGCAAAAAAGACAAACGTCCAGCTTTTGCTGCCACAGCAAAGGTGCCAGCGGGGAAAAGTGATGCTGGTCCTCACTGCCTCCTGGAAGCCCTTCAAATGCCCCAGACAATTTGGCCCTCTCTGCTTTCCTACGGACTCTATCCTCAAAAGCACCTTTTCTCACTCTCAGCAGCCTCCGGAGCAAAAAAGACAAACATCCAGCTTTTGCTGCTACAGCAAAGGTGCCAGCGGGGAAAAGTGATGCTGGTCCTCACTGCCTCCTGGAACCCCTTCAAATGCCCCAGACAATTTGGCCCTCTCTTCTTTCCTGCGGACTCTATCGTCAAAAGCACCTTTTCTCACTCTCAGCAGCCTCCGGAGCAAAAAAGACAAACGTCCAGCTTTTGCTGCCACAGCGAAGGTGCCAGCGGGGAAAAGTGATGCTGGTCCTCACTGTCTCCTGGAACCCCATCAAATGCCCCAGTCAATTGGGCCCTCTCTGCTTTCCTGCAGACTCTATCCTCAAAAGCACCTTTTTACAGTCTCGTCAGCCTCCGTAGCAAAAAAGACAAACGTCCAGCTTTTGCTGCCACAGCAAAGGTGCCAGCGGGGAAAAGTGATGCTGGTCCTCACTGCCTCCTGGAACCCCTTCAAATGCCCCATACAATTTCACCCTTTCTTCTTTCCTGCAGTCTCTATCCACAAAAGCACCTTTTTTCACTTTCGGCGGTGTTTGGAGCAAAAAAGACAAACGTCCAGCTTTTGCTGCCACAGCAAAGGTGCCAGCGGGGAAAAGTGATGCTGGTCCTCACTGCCTCCTGCAACCCCTTCAAATGCCCCAGACAATTTGGCCCTCTCTGCTTTCCTGCGGACGCTATCGTCAAAAGGACCTTTTTTCACTTTCGGCGGTGTTTGGAGCAAAAAAGACAAACGTCCAGCTTTTGCTGCCACAGCAAAGGTGCCAGCGGGGAAAAGTGATGCTGGTCCTCACTGCCTCCTGGAAACCCTTCCAATGCCCCAGACAATTTGGCCCTCTCTGCTTTCCTGCAGAATCTATCCTCAAAAGCACCTTTTCTCACTCTCAGCAGCCTCCGGAGCAAAAAAGACAAACATCCAGCTTTTGCTGCCACAGCAAAGGTGCCAGCGGGGAAAAGTGATGCTGGTCCTCACTGCCTCCTGGAACCCCTTCAAATGCCCCAGACAATTTCACCCTCTCTGCTTTCCTGTGGACGCTATCGTCAAAAGGAACTTGTTTCACTTTCGGCGGTGTTTGGAGCAAAAAAGACAAACGTCCAGCTTTTGCTGCCACAGCAAAGGTGCCAGCGGGGAAAAGTGATGCTGGTCCTCACTGCCTCCTGGAACCCCTTCAAATGCCCCAGACAATTTCACCCTCTCTTCTTTCCTGCGGACGCTGTCGTCAAAAGGACCTTTTTTCACTTTCGGCGGTGTTTGGAGCAAAAAAGACAAACGTCCAGCTTTTGCTGCCACAGCAAAGGTGCCAGCGGGGAAAAGTGATGCTGGTCCTCACTGCCTCCTGGAACCCCTTCAAATGCCCCAGACTATTTCACCCTCTCTTCTTTCCTGCGGACGCTATTGTCAAAAGTAACTTGTTTCACTTTCGGCGGTGTTTGGAGCAAAAAAGACAAACGTCCAGCTTTTGCTGCCACAGCAAAGGTGCCAGCGGGGAAAAGTGATGCTGGTCCTCACTGCCTCCTGGAACCCCTTCAAATGCCCCAGGCAATTTAGATCTCTCTGCTTTCTTGCAGACTCTATCCTCAAAAGCACCTTTTCACAGTCTCGGCAGCCTCCGGAGAAAAAAAGACAAACATCCAGCTTTTGCTACCAGAGCAAAGGTGCCAGCGGGGAAAAGTGATGCTGGTCCTCACTGCCTCCTGGAACCCCTTCAAATGCCCCAGACAATTTCACCCTCTCTGCTTTCCTGCGGACGCTATCGTCAAAAGGACCTTTTTTCACTTTCGGCGGTGTTTGGAGCAAAAAAGGCAAACGTCCAGATTTTGCTGCCACAGCAAAGGTGCCAGCGGGGAAAAGTGATGCTGGTCCTCACTGCCTCCTGGAACCCCTTCAAATGCCCCAGACAATTTGGCCCTCTCTGCTTTCCTGCAGAATCTATCCTCAAAAGCACCTTTTCTCACTCTCAGCAGCCTCCGGAGCAAAAAAGACAAATGTCCGGCTTTTGCTGCCACAGCAAAGGTGCCAGGGTTGAAAAGTGATGCTGGTCCTCACTGCCTCCTGGAACCCCTTCAAATGCCCCAGACAATTTAGCCCTCTCTGCTTTCCTGCAGAATCTATCCTCAAAAGCACCTTTTTTCACTTTCGGCGGTGTTTGGAGCAAAAAAGACAAACGTCCAGCTTTTGCTGCCACAGCAAAGGTGCCAGCGGGGAAAAGTGATGCTGGTCCTCACTGCCTCCTGGAACCCCTTCAAATGCCCCAGACAATTTAGCCCTCTCTGCTTTCCTGCAGAATCTATCCTCAAAAGCACCTTTTCTCACTTTCAGCGGTGTTTGGAGCAAAAAAGACAAACGTCCAGCTTTTGCTGCCATAGCAAAGGTGCCAGCGGGGAAAAGTGATGCTGGTCCTCACTGCCTCCTGGAAGCCCTTCAAATGCCCCAGACAATTTGGCCCTCTCTGCTTTCCTGCAGAATCTATCCTCAAAAGCACCTTTTCTCACTCTCAGCAGCCTCCGGAGCAAAAAAGACAAACATCCAGCTTTTGCTGCCACAGCAAAGGTGCCAGCGGGGAAAAGTGATGCTGGTCCTCACTGCCTCCTGGAACCCCTTCAAATGCCCCAGACAATTTCACCCTCTCTGCTTTCCTGAGGACGCTATCGTCAAAAGGAACTTGTTTCACTTTCGGCGGTGTTTGGAGCAAAAAAGACAAACGTCCAGCTTTTGCTGCCACAGCAAAGGTGCCAGCGGGGAAAAGTGATGCTGGTCCTCACTGCCTCCTGGAACCCCTTCAAATGCCCCAGACAATTTCACCCTCTCTTCTTTCCTGCGGACGCTATCGTCAAAAGGACCTTTTTTCACTTTCGGCGGTGTTTGGAGCAAAAAAGACAAACGTCCAGCTTTTGCTACCAGAGCAAAGGTGCCAGCGGGGAAAAGTGATGCTGGTCCTCACTGCCTCCTGGAACCCCTTCAAATGCCCCAGACAATTTCACCCTCTCTGCTTTCCTGCGGACGCTATCGTCAAAAGGACCTTTTTTCACTTTCGGCGGTGTTTGGAGCAAAAAAGGCAAACGTCCAGATTTTGCTGCCACAGCAAAGGTGCCAGCGGGGAAAAGTGATGCTGGTCCTCACTGCCTCCTGGAACCCCTTCAAATGCCCCAGACAATTTGGCCCTCTCTGCTTTCCTGCAGAATCTATCCTCAAAAGCACCTTTTCTCACTCTCAGCAGCCTCCGGAGCAAAAAAGACAAATGTCCGGCTTTTGCTGCCACAGCAAAGGTGCCAGGGTTGAAAAGTGATGCTGGTCCTCACTGCCTCCTGGAACCCCTTCAAATGCCCCAGACAATTTAGCCCTCTCTGCTTTCCTGCAGAATCTATCCTCAAAAGCACCTTTTTTCACTTTCGGCGGTGTTTGGAGCAAAAAAGACAAACGTCCAGCTTTTGCTGCCACAGCAAAGGTGCCAGCGGGGAAAAGTGATGCTGGTCCTCCCTGCCTCCTGGAACCCCTTCAAATGCCCCAGACAATTTAGCCCTCTCTGCTTTCCTGCAGAATCTATCCTCAAAAGCACCTTTTCTCACTTTCAGCGGTGTTTGGAGCAAAAAAGACAAACGTCCAGCTTTTGCTGCCATAGCAAAGGTGCCAGCGGGGAAAAGTGATGCTGGTCCTCACTGCCTCCTGGAAGCCCTTCAAATGCCCCAGACAATTTGGCCCTCTCTGCTTTCCTGCAGAATCTATCCTCAAAAGCACCTTTTCTCACTCTCAGCAGCCTCCGGAGCAAAAAAGACAAACATCCAGCTTTTGCTGCCACAGCAAAGGTGCCAGCGGGGAAAAGTGATGCTGGTCCTCACTGCCTCCTGGAACCCCTTCAAATGCCCCAGACAATTTCACCCTCTCTGCTTTCCTGAGGACGCTATCGTCAAAAGGAACTTGTTTCACTTTCGGCGGTGTTTGGAGCAAAAAAGACAAACGTCCAGCTTTTGCTGCCACAGCAAAGGTGCCAGCGGGGAAAAGTGATGCTGGTCCTCACTGCCTCCTGGAACCCCTTCAAATGCCCCAGACAATTTCACCCTCTCTTCTTTCCTGCGGACGCTATCGTCAAAAGGACCTTTTTTCACTTTCGGCGGTGTTTGGAGCAAAAAAGACAAACGTCCAGCTTTTGCTACCAGAGCAAAGGTGCCAGCGGGGAAAAGTGATGCTGGTCCTCACTGCCTCCTGGAACCCCTTCAAATGCCCCAGACAATTTCACCCTCTCTGCTTTCCTGCGGACGCTATCGTCAAAAGGACCTTTTTTCACTTTCGGCGGTGTTTGGAGCAAAAAAGGCAAACGTCCAGATTTTGCTGCCACAGCAAAGGTGCCAGCGGGGAAAAGTGATGCTGGTCCTCACTGCCTCCTGGAACCCCTTCAAATGCCCCAGACAATTTGGCCCTCTCTGCTTTCCTGCAGAATCTATCCTCAAAAGCACCTTTTCTCACTCTCAGCAGCCTCCGGAGCAAAAAAGACAAATGTCCGGCTTTTGCTGCCACAGCAAAGGTGCCAGGGTTGAAAAGTGATGCTGGTCCTCACTGCCTCCTGGAACCCCTTCAAATGCCCCAGACAATTTAGCCCTCTCTGCTTTCCTGCAGAATCTATCCTCAAAAGCACCTTTTTTCACTTTCGGCGGTGTTTGGAGCAAAAAAGACAAACGTCCAGCTTTTGCTGCCACAGCAAAGGTGCCAGCGGGGAAAAGTGATGCTGGTCCTCCCTGCCTCCTGGAACCCCTTCAAATGCCCCAGACAATTTAGCCCTCTCTGCTTTCCTGCAGAATCTATCCTCAAAAGCACCTTTTCTCACTTTCAGCGGTGTTTGGAGCAAAAAAGACAAACGTACAGCTTTTGCTGCCATAGCAAAGGTGCCAGCGGGGAAAAGTGATGCTGGTCCTCACTGCCTCCTGGAAGCCCTTCAAATGCCCCAGACAATTTGGCCCTCTCTGCTTTCCTGCAGAATCTATCCTCAAAAGCACCTTTTCTCACTCTCAGCAGCCTCCGGAGCAAAAAAGACAAACATCCAGCTTTTGCTGCCACAGCAAAGGTGCCAGCGGGGAAAAGTGATGCTGGTCCTCACTGCCTCCTGGAACCCCTTCAAATGCCCCAGACAATTTCACCCTCTCTGCTTTCCTGTGGACGCTATCGTCAAAAGGAACTTGTTTCACTTTCGGCGGTGTTTGGAGCAAAAAAGACAAACGTCCAGCTTTTGCTGCCACAGCAAAGGTGCCAGCGGGGAAAAGTGATGCTGGTCCTCACTGCCTCCTGGAACCCCTTCAAATGCCCCAGACAATTTCACCCTCTCTTCTTTCCTGCGGACGCTATCGTCAAAAGGACCTTTTTTCACTTTCGGCGGTGTTTGGAGCAAAAAAGACAAACGTCCAGCTTTTGCTGCCACAGCAAAGGTGCCAGCGGGGAAAAGTGATGCTGGTCCTCACTGCCTCCTGGAAACCCTTCAAATGCCCCAGACAATTTAGCCCTCTCTGCTTTCCTGCAGAATCTATCCTCAAAAGCACCTTTTCTCACTTTCGGCGGTGTTTGGAGCAAAAAAGTCAAACGTCCAGCTTTTGCTGCCATAGCAAAGGTGCCAGCGGGGAAAAGTGATGCTGGTCCTCACTGCCTCCTGGAACCCCTTCAAATGCCCCAGACAATTTGGCCCTCTCTGCTTTCCTGCAGACTCTATCCTCAAAAGCACCTTTTTTCACTTTCGGCGGTGTTTTGAGCAAAAAAGACAAACGTCCAGCTTTTGCTGCCACAGCAAAGGTGCCAGCGGGGAAAAGTGATGCTGGTCCTCACTGCCTCCTGGAACCCCTTCAAATGCCCCAGACAATTTCACCCTCTCTTCTTTCCTGCGGACGCTATTGTCAAAAGTAACTTGTTTCACTTTCGGCGGTGTTTGGAGCAAAAAAGACAAACGTCCAGCTTTTGCTGCCACAGCAAAGGTGCCAGCGGGGAAAAGTGATGCTGGTCCTCACTGCCTCCTGGAACCCCTTCAAATGCCCCAGGCAATTTAGATCTCTCTGCTTTCTTGCAGACTCTATCCTCAAAAGCACCTTTTCACAGTCTCGGCAGCCTCCGGAGCAAAAAAGACAAACATCCAGCTTTTGCTACCAGAGCAAAGGTGCCAGCGGGGAAAAGTGATGCTGGTCCTCACTGCCTCCTGGAACCCCTTCAAATGCCCCAGACAATTTCACCCTCTCTTCTTTCCTGCGGACGCTATCGTCAAAAGGACCTTTTTTCACTTTCGGCGGTGTTTGGAGCAAAAAAGGCAAACGTCCAGCTTTTGCTGCCACAGCAAAGGTGCCAGCGGGGAAAAGTGATGCTGGTCCTCACTGCCTCCTGGAACCCCTTCAAATGCCCCCGACAATTTAGCCCTCTCTGCTTTCCTGCAGAATCTATCCTCAAAAGCACCTTTTCTCACTTTCAGCGGTGTTTGGAGCAAAAAAGACAAACGTCCAGCTTTTGCTGCCATAGCAAAGGTGCCAGCGGGGAAAAGTGATGCTGGTCCTCACTGCCTCCTGGAAGCCCTTCAAATGCCCCAGACAATTTGGCCCTCTCTGCTTTCCTGCAGAATCTATCCTCAAAAGCACCTTTTCTCACTCTCAGCAGCCTCCGGAGCAAAAAAGACAAACATCCAGCTTTTGCTGCCACAGCAAAGGTGCCAGCGGGGAAAAGTGATGCTGGTCCTCACTGCCTCCTGGAACCCCTTCAAATGCCCCAGACAATTTCACCCTCTCTGCTTTCCTGAGGACGCTATCGTCAAAAGGAACTTGTTTCACTTTCGGCGGTGTTTGGAGCAAAAAAGACAAACGTCCAGCTTTTGCTGCCACAGCAAAGGTGCCAGCGGGGAAAAGTGATGCTGGTCCTCACTGCCTCCTGGAACCCCTTCAAATGCCCCAGACAATTTCACCCTCTCTTCTTTCCTGCGGACGCTATCGTCAAAAGGACCTTTTTTCACTTTCGGCGGTGTTTGGAGCAAAAAAGACAAACGTCCAGCTTTTGCTACCAGAGCAAAGGTGCCAGCGGGGAAAAGTGATGCTGGTCCTCACTGCCTCCTGGAACCCCTTCAAATGCCCCAGACAATTTCACCCTCTCTGCTTTCCTGCGGACGCTATCGTCAAAAGGACCTTTTTTCACTTTCGGCGGTGTTTGGAGCAAAAAAGGCAAACGTCCAGATTTTGCTGCCACAGCAAAGGTGCCAGCGGGGAAAAGTGATGCTGGTCCTCACTGCCTCCTGGAACCCCTTCAAATGCCCCAGACAATTTGGCCCTCTCTGCTTTCCTGCAGAATCTATCCTCAAAAGCACCTTTTCTCACTCTCAGCAGCCTCCGGAGCAAAAAAGACAAATGTCCGGCTTTTGCTGCCACAGCAAAGGTGCCAGGGTTGAAAAGTGATGCTGGTCCTCACTGCCTCCTGGAACCCCTTCAAATGCCCCAGACAATTTAGCCCTCTCTGCTTTCCTGCAGAATCTATCCTCAAAAGCACCTTTTTTCACTTTCGGCGGTGTTTGGAGCAAAAAAGACAAACGTCCAGCTTTTGCTGCCACAGCAAAGGTGCCAGCGGGGAAAAGTGATGCTGGTCCTCCCTGCCTCCTGGAACCCCTTCAAATGCCCCAGACAATTTAGCCCTCTCTGCTTTCCTGCAGAATCTATCCTCAAAAGCACCTTTTCTCACTTTCAGCGGTGTTTGGAGCAAAAAAGACAAACGTCCAGCTTTTGCTGCCATAGCAAAGGTGCCAGCGGGGAAAAGTGATGCTGGTCCTCACTGCCTCCTGGAAGCCCTTCAAATGCCCCAGACAATTTGGCCCTCTCTGCTTTCCTGCAGAATCTATCCTCAAAAGCACCTTTTCTCACTCTCAGCAGCCTCCGGAGCAAAAAAGACAAACATCCAGCTTTTGCTGCCACAGCAAAGGTGCCAGCGGGGAAAAGTGATGCTGGTCCTCACTGCCTCCTGGAACCCCTTCAAATGCCCCAGACAATTTCACCCTCTCTGCTTTCCTGAGGACGCTATCGTCAAAAGGAACTTGTTTCACTTTCGGCGGTGTTTGGAGCAAAAAAGACAAACGTCCAGCTTTTGCTGCCACAGCAAAGGTGCCAGCGGGGAAAAGTGATGCTGGTCCTCACTGCCTCCTGGAACCCCTTCAAATGCCCCAGACAATTTCACCCTCTCTTCTTTCCTGCGGACGCTATCGTCAAAAGGACCTTTTTTCACTTTCGGCGGTGTTTGGAGCAAAAAAGACAAACGTCCAGCTTTTGCTACCAGAGCAAAGGTGCCAGCGGGGAAAAGTGATGCTGGTCCTCACTGCCTCCTGGAACCCCTTCAAATGCCCCAGACAATTTCACCCTCTCTGCTTTCCTGCGGACGCTATCGTCAAAAGGACCTTTTTTCACTTTCGGCGGTGTTTGGAGCAAAAAAGGCAAACGTCCAGATTTTGCTGCCACAGCAAAGGTGCCAGCGGGGAAAAGTGATGCTGGTCCTCACTGCCTCCTGGAACCCCTTCAAATGCCCCAGACAATTTGGCCCTCTCTGCTTTCCTGCAGAATCTATCCTCAAAAGCACCTTTTCTCACTCTCAGCAGCCTCCGGAGCAAAAAAGACAAATGTCCGGCTTTTGCTGCCACAGCAAAGGTGCCAGGGTTGAAAAGTGATGCTGGTCCTCACTGCCTCCTGGAACCCCTTCAAATGCCCCAGACAATTTAGCCCTCTCTGCTTTCCTGCAGAATCTATCCTCAAAAGCACCTTTTTTCACTTTCGGCGGTGTTTGGAGCAAAAAAGACAAACGTCCAGCTTTTGCTGCCACAGCAAAGGTGCCAGCGGGGAAAAGTGATGCTGGTCCTCCCTGCCTCCTGGAACCCCTTCAAATGCCCCAGACAATTTAGCCCTCTCTGCTTTCCTGCAGAATCTATCCTCAAAAGCACCTTTTCTCACTTTCAGCGGTGTTTGGAGCAAAAAAGACAAACGTACAGCTTTTGCTGCCATAGCAAAGGTGCCAGCGGGGAAAAGTGATGCTGGTCCTCACTGCCTCCTGGAAGCCCTTCAAATGCCCCAGACAATTTGGCCCTCTCTGCTTTCCTGCAGAATCTATCCTCAAAAGCACCTTTTCTCACTCTCAGCAGCCTCCGGAGCAAAAAAGACAAACATCCAGCTTTTGCTGCCACAGCAAAGGTGCCAGCGGGGAAAAGTGATGCTGGTCCTCACTGCCTCCTGGAACCCCTTCAAATGCCCCAGACAATTTCACCCTCTCTGCTTTCCTGTGGACGCTATCGTCAAAAGGAACTTGTTTCACTTTCGGCGGTGTTTGGAGCAAAAAAGACAAACGTCCAGCTTTTGCTGCCACAGCAAAGGTGCCAGCGGGGAAAAGTGATGCTGGTCCTCACTGCCTCCTGGAACCCCTTCAAATGCCCCAGACAATTTCACCCTCTCTTCTTTCCTGCGGACGCTATCGTCAAAAGGACCTTTTTTCACTTTCGGCGGTGTTTGGAGCAAAAAAGACAAACGTCCAGCTTTTGCTGCCACAGCAAAGGTGCCAGCGGGGAAAAGTGATGCTGGTCCTCACTGCCTCCTGGAAACCCTTCAAATGCCCCAGACAATTTAGCCCTCTCTGCTTTCCTGCAGAATCTATCCTCAAAAGCACCTTTTCTCACTTTCGGCGGTGTTTGGAGCAAAAAAGTCAAACGTCCAGCTTTTGCTGCCATAGCAAAGGTGCCAGCGGGGAAAAGTGATGCTGGTCCTCACTGCCTCCTGGAACCCCTTCAAATGCCCCAGACAGTTTGGCCCTCTCTGCTTTCCTGCAGACTCTATCCTCAAAAGCACCTTTTTTCACTTTCGGCGGTGTTTTGAGCAAAAAAGACAAACGTCCAGCTTTTGCTGCCACAGCAAAGGTGCCAGCGGGGAAAAGTGATGCTGGTCCTCACTGCCTCCTGGAACCCCTTCAAATGCCCCAGACAATTTCACCCTCTCTTCTTTCCTGCGGACGCTATTGTCAAAAGTAACTTGTTTCACTTTCGGCGGTGTTTGGAGCAAAAAAGACAAACGTCCAGCTTTTGCTGCCACAGCAAAGGTGCCAGCGGGGAAAAGTGATGCTGGTCCTCACTGCCTCCTGGAACCCCTTCAAATGCCCCAGGCAATTTAGATCTCTCTGCTTTCTTGCAGACTCTATCCTCAAAAGCACCTTTTCACAGTCTCGGCAGCCTCCGGAGAAAAAAAGACAAACATCCAGCTTTTGCTACCAGAGCAAAGGTGCCAGCGGGGAAAAGTGATGCTGGTCCTCACTGCCTCCTGGAACCCCTTCAAATGCCCCAGACAATTTCACCCTCTCTTCTTTCCTGCGGACGCTATCGTCAAAAGGACCTTTTTTCACTTTCGGCGGTGTTTGGAGCAAAAAAGGCAAACGTCCAGCTTTTGCTGCCACAGCAAAGGTGCCAGCGGGGAAAAGTGATGCTGGTCCTCACTGCCTCCTGGAACCCCTTCAAATGCCCCAGACAATTTGGCCCTCTCTGCTTTCCTGCAGAATCTATCCTCAAAAGCACCTTTTCTCACTCTCAGCAGCCTCCGGAGCAAAAAAGACAAATGTCCGGCTTTTGCTGCCACAGCAAAGGTGCCAGGGTTGAAAAGTGATGCTGGTCCTCACTGCCTCCTGGAACCCCTTCAAATGCCCCAGACAATTTAGCCCTCTCTGCTTTCCTGCAGAATCTATCCTCAAAAGCACCTTCTTTCACTTTCGGCGGTGTTTGGAGCAAAAAAGACAAACGTCCAGCTTTTGCTGCCACAGCAAAGGTGCCAGCGGGGAAAAGTGATGCTGGTCCTCACTGCCTCCTGGAACCCCTTCAAATGCCCCAGACAATTTAGCCCTCTCTGCTTTCCTGCAGAATCTATCCTCAAAAGCACCTTTTCTCACTTTCGGCGGTGTTTGGAGCAAAAAAGACAAACGTCCAGCTTTTGCTGCCATAGCAAAGGTGCCAGCGGGGAAAAGTGATGCTGGTCCTCACTGCCTCCTGGAACCCCTTCAAATGCCCCAGACAATTTAGCCCTCTCTGCTTTCCTGCAGAATCTATCCTCAAAAGCACCTTTTCTCACTTTCGGCGGTGTTTGGAGCAAAAAAGACAAACGTCCAGCTTTTGCTGCCACAGCAAAGGTGCCAGCGGGGAAAAGTGATGCTGGTCCTCACTGCCTCCTGGAACCCCTTCAAATGCCCCAGACAATTTCACCCTCTCTGCTTTCCTGTGGACGCTATCGTCAAAAGGAACTTGTTTCACTTTCGGCGGTGTTTGGAGCAAAAAAGACAAACGTCCAGCTTTTGCTGCCACAGCAAAGGTGCCAGCGGGGAAAAGTGATGCTGGTCCTCACTGCCTCCTGGAACCCCTTCAAATGCCCCAGACAATTTCACCCTCTCTTCTTTCCTGCGGACGCTATCGTCAAAAGGACCTTTTTTCACTTCCGGCGGTGTTTGGAGCAAAAAAGACAAACGTCCAGCTTTTGCTGCCACAGCAAAGGTGCCAGCGGGGAAAAGTGATGCTGGTCCTCACTGCCTCCTGGAACCCCTTCAAATGCCCCAGACAATTTAGCCCTCTCTGCTTTCCTGCAGAATCTATCCTCAAAAGCACCTTTTCTCACTTTCGGCGGTGTTTGGAGCAAAAAAGTCAAACGTCCAGCTTTTGCTGCCATAGCAAAGGTGCCAGCGGGGAAAAGTGATGCTGGTCCTCACTGCCTCCTGGAACCCCTTCAAATGCCCCAGACAATTTGGCCCTCTCTGCTTTCCTGCAGACTCTATCCTCAAAAGCACCTTTTTTCACTTTCGGCGGTGTTTTGAGCAAAAAAGTCATACGTCCAGCTTTTGCTGCCACAGCAAAGGTGCCAGCGGGGAAAAGTGATGCTGGTCCTCACTGCCTCCTGGAACCCCTTCAAATGCCCCAGACAATTTCACCCTCTCTTCTTTCCTGCGGACGCTATTGTCAAAAGTAACTTGTTTCACTTTCGGCGGTGTTTGGAGCAAAAAAGACAAACGTCCAGCTTTTGCTGCCACAGCAAAGGTGCCAGCGGGGAAAAGTGATGCTGGTCCTCACTGCCTCCTGGAACCCCTTCAAATGCCCCAGACAATTTAGCCCTCTCTGCTTTCCTGCAGAATCTATCCTCAAAAGCACCTTTTCTCACTTTCGGCGGTGTTTGGAGCAAAAAAGACAAACGTCCAGCTTTTGCTGCCATAGCAAAGGTGCCAGCGGGGAAAAGTGATGCTGGTCCTCACTGCCTCCTGGAACCCCTTCAAATGCCCCAGACAATTTAGCCCTCTCTGCTTTCCTGCAGAATCTATCCTCAAAAGCACCTTTTCTCACTTTCGGCGGTGTTTGGAGCAAAAAAGACAAACGTCCAGCTTTTGCTGCCACAGCAAAGGTGCCAGCGGGGAAAAGTGATGCTGGTCCTCACTGCCTCCTGGAACCCCTTCAAATGCCCCAGACAATTTCACCCTCTCTTCTTTCCTGCGGACGCTATTGTCAAAAGTAACTTGTTTCACTTTCGGCGGTGTTTGGAGCAAAAAAGACAAACGTCCAGCTTTTGCTGCCACAGCAAAGGTGCCAGCGGGGAAAAGTGATGCTGGTCCTCACTGCCTCCTGGAACCCCTTCAAATGCCCCAGACAATTTGGCCCTCCCTGCTTTCCTGCAGAGTCAATCGTCAAAAGCACCTTTTTTCACTTTCAGCGGTGTTTGGAGCAAAAAAGACATACGTCCAGCTTTTGCTGCCACAGCAAAGGTGCCAGAGGGGAAAAGTGATGCTGGTCCTCACTGCCTCCTGGAACCCCTTCAAATGCCCCAGGCAATGTAGCCCTCTCTTCTTTCCTGCGAACGCTATCGTCAAAAGCAACTTGTTTCACTTTCGCAGGTGTTTGGAGCAAAAAAGACAAACGTCCAGCTTTTGCTGCCACAGCAAAGGTGCCAGCGGGGAAAAGTGATGCTGGTCCTCACTGCCTCCTGGAACCCCTTCAAATGCCCCAGAAAGTTTAGCCCTCTCTGCTTTCCAGCAGAATCTATCCTCAAAAGCACCTTGTTTCACTTTCGGCGGTGTTTGGAGCAAAAAAGACAAACGTCCAGCTTTTGCTGCCACAGCAAAGGTGCCAGCGGGGAAAAGTGATGCTGGTCCTCACTGCCTCCTGGAAGCCCTTCAAATGCCCCAGACAATTTGGCCCTCTCTGCTTTCCTGCAGAATCTATCCTCAAAAGCACCTTTTCTCACTCTCAGCAGCCTCCGGAGCAAAAAAGACAAACATCCAGCTTTTGCTGCCACAGCAAAGGTGCCAGCGGGGAAAAGTGATGCTGGTCCTCACTGCCTCCTGGAACCCCTTCAAATGCCCCAGACAATTTCACCCTCTCTGCTTTCCTGTGGACGCTATCGTCAAAAGGAAGTTGTTTCACTTTCGGCGGTGTTTGGAGCAAAAAAGACAAACGTCCAGCTTTTGCTGCCACAGCAAAGGTGCCAGCGGGGAAAAGTGATGCTGGTCCTCACTGCCTCCTGGAACCCCTTCAAATGCCCCAGACAATTTAGCCCTCTCTGCTTTCCTGCAGAATCTATCCTCAAAAGCACCTTTTCTCACTTTCGGCGGTGTTTGGAGCAAAAAAGACAAACGTCCAGCTTTTGCTGCCACAGCAAAGGTGCCAGCGGGGAAAAGTGATGCTGGTCCTCACTGCCTCCTGGAACCCCTTCAAATGCCCCAGACAATTTAGCCCTCTCTGCTTTCCTGCAGAATCTATCCTCAAAAGCACCTTTTCTCACTTTCGGCGGTGTTTGGAGCAAAAAAGTCAAACGTCCAGCTTTTGCTGCCATAGCAAAGGTGCCAGCGGGGAAAAGTGATGCTGGTCCTCACTGCCTCCTGGAACCCCTTCAAATGCCCCAGACAATTTGGCCCTCTCTGCTTTCATGCAGACTCTATCCTCAAAAGCACCTTTTTTCACTTTCGGCGGTGTTTGGAGCAAAAAAGACAAACGTCCAGCTTTTGCTGCCACAGCAAAGGTGCCAGCGGGGAAAAGTGATGCTGGTCCTCACTGCCTCCTGGAACCCCTTCAAATGCCCCAGACAATTTCACCCTCTCTGCTTTCCTGCAGAATCTATCCTCAAAAGCACCTTTTCTCACTCTCGGCAGCCTCCGGAGCAAAAAAGACAAACATACAGCTTTTGCTGCCACAGCAAAGGTGCCAGCGGGGAAAAGTGATGCTGGTCCTCACTGCCTCCTGGAACCCCTTCAAATGCCCCAGACAATTTAGCCCTCTCTGCTTTCCTGCAGAATCTATCCTCAAAAGCACCTTTTCTCACTTTCGGCGGTGTTTGGAGCAAAAAAGACAAACGTCCAGCTTTTGCTGCCACAGCAAAGGTGCCAGCGGGGAAAAGTGATGCTGGTCCTCACTGCCTCCTGGAACCCCTTCAAATGCCCCAGACAATTTAGCCCTCTCTGCTTTCCTGCAGAATCTATCCTCTAAAGCACCTTTTCTCACTTTCGGCGGTGTTTGGAGCAAAAAAGTCAAACGTCCAGCTTTTGCTGCCATAGCAAAGGTGCCAGCGGGGAAAAGTGATGCTGGTCCTCACTGCCTCCTGGAACCCCTTCAAATGCCCCAGACAATTTGGCCCTCTCTGCTTTCATGCAGACTCTATCCTCAAAAGCACCTTTTTTCACTTTCGGCGGTGTTTGGAGCAAAAAAGACAAACGTCCAGCTTTTGCTGCCACAGCAAAGGTGCCAGCGGGGAAAAGTGATGCTGGTCCTCACTGCCTCCTGGAACCCCTTCAAATGCCCCAGACAATTTCACCCTCTCTGCTTTCCTGCAGACTCTATCCTCAAAAGCACCTTTTCTCACTCTCGGCAGCCTCCGGAGCAAAAAAGACAAACATCCAGCTTTTGCTGCCACAGCAAAGGTGCCAGCGGGGAAAAGTGATGCTGGTCCTCACTGCCTCCTGGAACCCCTTCAAATGCCCCAGACAATTTAGCCCTCTCTGCTTTCCAGCAGAATCTATCCTCAAAAGCATCTTTTTTCACTTTCGGCGGGGTTTGGAGCAAAAAAGACAAACGTCCAGCTTTTGCTGCCACAGCAAAGGTGCCAGCGGGGAAAAGTGATGTTGGTCCTCACTGCCTCCTGGAACCCCTTCAAATGCCCCAGACAATTTGGCCCTCTCTGCTTTTCTGCAGACTCTATCCTCAAAAGCACCTTCTTTCACTTTCGGCGGTTTTGGGAGCAAAAAAGACAAACGTCCAGCTTTTGCTGCCACAGCAAAGGTGCCAGCGGGGAAAAGTGATGCTGGTCCTCACTGCCTCCTGGAACCCCTTCAAATGCCCCAGACAATTTAGCCCTCTCGGCTTTCCTACAGACTCTATTCTCCAAAGCACCTTTTCACAGTCTTGGCAGCCTCCGGAGAAAAAAAGACAAACATCCAGCTTTTGCTACCAGAGCAAAGGTGCCAGCGGGGAAAAGTGATGCTGGTCCTCACTGCCTCCTGGAACCCCTTCAAATGCCCCAGACAATTTAGCCCTCTCTGCTTTCCTGCGGACGCTATCGTCAAAAGGACCTTTTTTCACTTTCGGCGGTGTTTGGAGCAAAAAAGGCAAACGTCCAGATTTTGCTGCCACAGCAAAGGTGCCAGCGGGGAAAAGTGATGCTGGTCCTCACTGCCTCCTGGAACCCCTTCAAATGCCCCAGACAATTTGGCCCTCTCTGCTTTCCTGCAGAATCTATCCTCAAAAGCACCTTTTCTCACTCTCAGCAGCCTCCGGACCAAAAAAGACAAATGTCCGGCTTTTGCTGCCACAGCAAAGGTGCCAGGGTTGAAAAGTGATGCTGGTCCTCACTGCCTCCTGGAACCCCTTCAAATGCCCCAGACAATTTAGCCCTCTCTGCTTTCCTGCAGAATCTATCCTCAAAAGCAACTTTTTTCACTTTCGGCGGTGTTTGGAGCAAAAAAAGACAAACGTCCAGCTTTTGCTGCCACAGCAAAGGTGCCAGCGGGGAAAAGTGATGCTGGTCCTCACTGCCTCCTGGAACCCCTTCAAATGCCCCAGACAATTTAGCCCTCTCTGCTTTCCTGCAGAATCTATCCTCAAAAGCACCTTTTCTCACTTCCGGCGGTGTTTGGAGCAAAAAAGACAAAAGTCCAGCTTTTGCTGCCATAGCAAAGGTGCCAGCGGTGAAAAGTGATGCTGGTCCTCACTGCCTCCTGGAACCCCTTCAAATGCCCCAGACAATTTGGCCCTCTCTGCTTTCCTGCAGACTCTATCCTCAAAAGCACCTTCTTTCCCTTTCGGCGGTTTTTGGAGCAAAAAAGACAAACGTCCAGCTTTTGCTGCCACAGCAAAGGTGCCAGCGGGGAAAAGTGATGCTGGTCCTCACTGCCTCCTGGAACCCCTTCAAATGCCCCAGACAATTTCACCCTCTCTTCTTTCCTGCGGACGCTATTGTCAAAAGTAACTTCTTTCACTTTCGGCGGTTTTGGGAGCAAAAAAGACAAACGTCCAGCTTTTGCTGCCACAGCAAAGGTGCCAGCGGGGAAAAGTGATGCTGGTCCTCACTGCCTCCTGGAACCCCTTCAAATGCCCCAGACAATTTAGCCCTCTCGGCTTTCCTACAGACTCTATTCTCCAAAGCACCTTTTCACAGTCTTGGCAGCCTCCGGAGAAAAAAAGACAAACATCCAGCTTTTGCTGCCACAACATAAGTGCCAGCGGGGAAAAGTGATGCTGGTCCTCACTGCCTCCTGGAACCCCTTCAAATGCCCCAGGCAATTTAGATCTCTCTGCTTTCTTGCAGACTCTGTCCTCAAAAGCACCTTTTCACAGTCTCGGCAGCCTCCGGAGAAAAAAAGACAAACATCCAGCTTTTGCTACCAGAGCAAAGGTGCCAGCGGGGAAAAGTGATGCTGGTCCTCACTGCCTCCTGGAACCCCTTCAAATGCCCCAGACAATTTCACCCTCTCTTCTTTCCTGCGGACGCTATCGTCAAAAGGACCTTTTTTCACTTTCGGCGGTGTTTGGAGCAAAAAAGGCAAACGTCCAGACTTTGCTGCCACAGCAAAGGTGCCAGCGGGGAAAAGTGATGCTGGTCCTCACTGCCTCCTGGAACCCCTTCAAATGCCCCAGACAATTTGGCCCTCTCTGCTTTCCTGCAGAATCTATCCTCAAAAGCACCTTTTCTCACTCTCAGCAGCCTCCGGAGCAAAAAAGACAAATGTCCGGCTTTTGCTGCCACAGCAAAGGTGCCAGGGTTGAAAAGTGATGCTGGTCCTCACTGCCTCCTGGAACCCCTTCAAATGCCCCAGACAATTTGGCCCTCCCTGCTTTCCTGCAGAATCTATCCTCAAAAGCAACTTTTTTCACTTCCGGCGGTGTTTGGAGCAAAAAAGACAAACGTCCAGCTTTTGCTGCCATAGCAAAGGTGCCAGCGGTGAAAAGTGATGCTGGTCCTCACTGCCTCCTGGAACCCCTTCAAATGCCCCAGACAATTTGGCCCTCTCTGCTTTCCTGCAGAATCTATCCTCAAAAGCACCTTCTTTCCCTTTCGGCGGTTTTTGGAGCAAAAAAGACAAACGTCCAGCTTTTGCTGCCACAGCAAAGGTGCCAGCGGGGAAAAGTGATGCTGGTCCTCACTGCCTCCTGGAACCCCTTCAAATGCCCCAGACAATTTCACCCTCTCTTCTTTCCTGCGGACGCTATTGTCAAAAGTAACTTGTTTCACTTTCGGCGGTGTTTGGAGCAAAAAAGACAAACGTCCAGCTTTTGCTGCCACAGCAAAGGTGCCAGCGGGGAAAAGTGATGTTGGTCCTCACTGCCTCCTGGAACCCCTTCAAATGCCCCAGACAATTTGGCCCTCTCTGCTTTTCTGCAGACTCTATCCTCAAAAGCACCTTCTTTCACTTTCGGCGGTTTTGGGAGCAAAAAAGACAAACGTCCAGCTTTTGCTGCCACAGCAAAGGTGCCAGCGGGGAAAAGTGATGCTGGTCCTCACTGCCTCCTGGAACCCCTTCAAATGCCCCAGACAATTTAGCCCTCTCGGCTTTCCTACAGACTCTATTCTCCAAAGCACCTTTTCACAGTCTTGGCAGCCTCCGGAGAAAAAAAGACAAACATCCAGCTTTTGCTGCCACAGCATAAGTGCCAGCGGGGAAAAGTGATGCTGGTCCTCACTGCCTCCTGGAACCCCTTCAAATGCCCCAGGCAATTTAGATCTCTCTGCTTTCTTGCAGACTCTATCCTCAAAAGCACCTTTTCACAGTCTCGGCAGCCTCCGGAGAAAAAAAGACAAACATCCAGCTTTTGCTACCAGAGCAAAGGTGCCAGCGGGGAAAAGTGATGCTGGTCCTCACTGCCTCCTGGAACCCCTTCAAATGCCCCATACAATTTCACCCTCTCTTCTTTCCTGCGGACGCTATCGTCAAAAGGACCTTTTTTCACTTTCGGCGGTGTTTGGAGCAAAAAAGGCAAACGTCCAGATTTTGCTGCCACAGCAAAGGTGCCAGCGGGGAAAAGTGATGCTGGTCCTCACTGCCTCCTGGAACCCCTTCAAATGCCCCAGACAATTTGGCCCTCTCTGCTTTCCTGCAGAATCTATCCTCAAAAGCACCTTTTCTCACTCTCAGCAGCTTCCGGAGCAAAAAAGACAAATGTCCGGCTTTTGCTGCCACAGCAAAGGTGCCAGGGTTGAAAAGTGATGCTGGTCCTCACTGCCTCCTGGAACCCCTTCAAATGCCCCAGACAATTTAGCCTCTCTGCTTTCCTGCAGAATCTATCCTCAAAAGCAACTTTTTTCACTTTCGGCGGTGTTTGGAGCAAAAAAGACAAACGTCCAGCTTTTGCTGCCACAGCAAAGGTGCCAGCGGGGAAAAGTGATGCTGGTCCTCACTGCCTCCTGGAACCCCTTCAAATGCCCCAGACAATTTAGCCCTCTCTGCTTTCCTGCAGAATCTATCCTCAAAAGCACCTTTTCTCACTCTCGGCAGCCTCCGGAGCAAAAAAGACAAACGTCCAGCTTTTGCTGCCACAGCAAAGGTGCCAGCGGGGAAAAGTGATGCTGGTCCTCACTGCCTCCTGGAACCCCTTCAAATGCCCCAGACAATTTAGCCCTCTCTGCTTTCCTGCGGACGCTATTGTCAAAAGCACCTTTTTTCACTTTCGGCGGTGTTTGGAGCAAAAAAGACAAACATCCAGCTTTTGCTGCCACAGCAAAGGTGCCAGCGGGGAAAAGTGATGCTGGTCCTCACTGCCTCCTGGAACCCCTTCAAATGCCCCAGACAATTTAGCCCTCTCTGCTTTCCAGCAGAATCTATCATCAAAAGCACCTTTTTTCACTTTCGGCGGTGTTTGGAGCAAAAAAGACAAACGTCCAGCTTTTGCTGCCACAGCAAAGGTGCCAGCGGGGAAAAGTGATGCTGGTCCTCACTGCCTCCTGGAACCCCTTCAAATGCCCCAGACAATTTCACCCTCTCTTCTTTCCTGTGGACGCTATCGTCAAAAGGAACTTGTTTCACTTTCGGCGGTGTTTGGAGCAAAAAAGACAAACGTCCAGCTTTTGCTGCCACAGCAAAGGTGCCAGCGGGGAAAAGTGATGCTGGTCCTCACTGCCTCCTGGAACCCCTTCAAATGCCCCAGACAATTTAGCCCTCTCGGCTTTCCTACAGACTCTATTCTCCAAAGCACCTTTTCACAGTCTTGGCAGCCTCCGGAGAAAAAAAAGACAAACATCCAGCTTTTGCTGCCACAGCATAAGTGCCAGCGGGGAAAAGTGATGCTGGTCCTCACTGCCTCCTGGAACCCATTCAAATGCCCCAGGCAATTTAGATCTCTCTGCTTTCTTGCAGACTCTATCCTCAAAAGCACCTTTTCACAGTCTCGGCAGCCTCCGGAGAAAAAAAGACAAACATCCAGCTTTTGCTACCAGAGCAAAGGTGCCAGCGGGGAAAAGTGATGCTGGTCCTCCCTGCCTCCTGGAACCCCTTCAAATGCCCCATACAATTTCACCCTCTCTTCTTTCCTGCGGACGCTATCGTCAAAAGGACCTTTTTTCACTTTCGGCGGTGTTTGGAGCAAAAAAGGCAAACGTCCAGATTTTGCTGCCACAGCAAAGGTGCCAGCGGGGAAAAGTGATGCTGGTCCTCACTGCCTCCTGGAACCCCTTCAAATGCCCCAGACAATTTGGCCCTCTCTGCTTTCCTGCAGAATCTATCCTCAAAAGCACCTTTTCTCACTCTCAGCAGCCTCCGGAGCAAAAAAGACAAATGTCCGGCTTTTGCTGCCACAGCAAAGGTGCCAGGGTTGAAAAGTGATGCTGGTCCTCACTGCCTCCTGGAACCCCTTCAAATGCCCCAGACAATTTAGCCCTCTCTGCTTTCCTGCAGAATCTATCCTCAAAAGCAACTTTTTTCACTTTCGGCGGTGTTTGGAGCAAAAAAGACAAACGTCCAGCTTTTGCTGCCACAGCAAAGGTGCCAGGGTTGAAAAGTGATGCTGGTCCTCACTGCCTCCTGGAACCCCTTCAAATGCCCCAGACAATTTACCCCTCTCTGCTTTCCTGCAGAATCTATCCTCAAAAGCACCTTTTCTCACTTTCGGCGGTGTTTGGAGCAAAAAAGACAAACGTCCAGTTTTTGCTGCCATAGCAAAGGTGCCAGCGGGGAAAAGTGATGCTGGTCCTCACTGCCTCCTGGAACCCCTTCAAATGCCCCAGACAATTTGGCCCTCTCTGCTTTCCTGCAGACTCTATCCTCAAAAGCACCTTCTTTCACTTTCGGCGGTTTTTGGAGCAAAAAAGACAAACGTCCAGCTTTTGCTGCCACAGCAAAGGTGCCAGCGGGGAAAAGTGATGCTGGTCCTCACTGCCTCCTGGAACCCCTTCAAATGCCCCAGACAATTTGGCCCTCCCTGCTTTCCTGCAGAGTCAATCGTCAAAAGCACCTTTTTTCACTTTCAGCGGTGTTTGGAGCAAAAAAGACATACGTCCAGCTTTTGCTGCCACAGCAAAGGTGCCAGAGGGGAAAAGTGATGCTGGTCCTCACTGCCTCCTGGAACCCCTTCAAATGCCCCAGACAATTTAGCCCTCTCTTCTTTCCTGCGAACGCTATCGTCAAAAGCAACTTGTTTCACTTTGGGCGGTGTTTGGAGCAAAAAAGACAAACGTCCAGCTTTTGCTGCCACAGCAAAGGTGCCAGCGGGGAAAAGTGATGCTGGTCCTCACTGCCTCCTGGAACCCCTTCAAATGCCCCAGACAATTTGGCCCTCTCTGCTTTCCTGCAGAATCTATCCTCAAAAGCACCATTTTCAATTTCGGCGGTGTTTGGAGCAAAAAAGACAAACGTCCAGCTTTTGCTGCCACAACAAAGGTGCCAGCGGGGAAAAGTGATGCTGGTCCTCACTGCCTCCTGGAACCCCTTCAAATGCCCCAGACAATTTGGCCCTCTCTGCTTTCATGCAGAATCTATACTCAAAAGCACCTTTTTTCAATTTCGGCGGTGTTTGGAGCAAAAAAGACAAACGTCCAGCTTTTGCTGCCACAGCAAAGGTGCCAGCGGGGAAAAGTGATGCTGGTCCTCACTGCCTCCTGGAACCCCTTCAAATGCCCCAGACAATTTAGCCCTCTCGGCTTTCCTACGGACTCTATTCTCCAAAGCACCTTTTCACAGTCTTGGCAGCCTCCGGAGAAAAAAAGACAAACATCCAGCTTTTGCTGCCACAGCATAAGTGCCAGCGGGGAAAAGTGATGCTGGTCCTCACTGCCTCCTGGAACCCATTCAAATGCCTCAGGCAATTTAGATCTCTCTGCTTTCTTGCAGACTCTATCCTCAAAAGCACCTTTTCACAGTCTCGGCAGCCTCCGGAGAAAAAAAGACAAACATCCAGCTTTTGCTACCAGAGCAAAGGTGCCAGCGGGGAAAAGTGATGCTGGTCCTCACTGCCTCCTGGAACCCCTTCAAATGCCCCAGACAATTTAGCCCTCTCTGCTTTCCTGCAGACTCTTTCCTCAAAAGCACCTTTTCTCACTTTCGGCGGTGTTTGGAGCAAAAAAGACAAACGTCCAGCTTTTGCTGCCATAGCAAAGGTGCCAGCGGGGAAAAGTGATGCTGGTCCTCACTGCCTCCTGGAACCCCTTCAAATGCCCCAGACAATTTGGCCCTCTCTGCTTTCCTGCAGACTCTATCCTCAAAAGCACCTTTTTTCACTTTCGGCGGTGTTTGGAGCAAAAAAGACAAACGTCCAGCTTTTGCTGCCACAGCAAAGGTGCCAGCGGGGAAAAGTGATGCTGGTCCTCACTGCCTCCTGGAACCCCTTCAAATGCCCCAGACAATTTCACCCTCTCTTCTTTCCTGCGGACGCTATTGTCAAAAGTAACTTGTTTCACTTTCGGCGGTGTTTGGAGCAAAAAAGACAAACGTCCAGCTTTTGCTGCCACAGCAAAGGTGCCAGCGGGGAAAAGTGATGCTGGTCCTCACTGCCTCCTGGAACCCCTTCAAATGGCCCATACAATTTGGCCCTCCCTGCTTTCCTGCAGAGTCAATCGTCAAAAGCACCTTTTTTCACTTTCGGCTGTGTTTGGAGCAAAAAAGACATACGTCCAGCTTTTCCTGCCACAGCAAAGGTGCCAGCGGGGAAAAGTGATGCTGGTCCTCACTGCCTCCTGGAACCCCTTCAAATGCCCCAGACAATTTAGCCCTCTCTTCTTTCCTGCGAACGCTATCGACAAAAGCAACTTGTTTCACTTTCGGCGGTGTTTGGAGCAAAAAAGACAAACGTCCAGCTTTTGCTGCCACAGCAAAGGTGCCAGCGGGGAAAAGTGATGCTGGTCCTCACTGCCTCCTGGAACCCCTTCAAATGCCCCAGACAATTTAGCCCTCTCGGCTTTCCTACGGACTCTATTCTCCAAAGCACCTTTTCACAGTCTCGGCACC
>NW_028127565.1:0-64393 GCF_965231255.1 Vanellus vanellus
ACTTTTCCCCGCTGGCACCTTTGCTGTGGCAGCAAAAGCTGGACGTTTGTCTTTTTTGCTCTGGAGGCTGCCGAAAGCGAAAACAGGTGCTTTTGAGGATGGAGTCCGCAGGAAAGCAGAGAGAGCCAAATTGTCTGGGGCATTTGAAAGAGTTCCAGGAGGCAGTGAGAACCAGCATCACTTTTCCCCGCTGGCACCTTTGCTGTGGCAGCAAAAGCTGGACGTTTGTCTTTTTACCACCGGAGGGCGCCGAAAGTGAAAAAAGTCGCTTTTGAGGATAGAGTCCGCAGGAAAGCAGAGAGGGCTTAATTGTCTGGGGCATTTGAAAGGGTTCCAGGAGGCAGTGAGAACCAGCATTACTTTTCCCCGCTGGCACCTTTGCTGTGGCAGCAAAAGCTGGACGTTTGTCTTTTTTGCTCCGGAGGCTGCCGAAAGCGAAAACAGGTGCTTTTGAGGATGGAGTCCGCAGGAAAGCAGAGAGGGCCAAATTGTCTGTGGCATTTGAAGAGGTTCCAGGAGGCAGTGAGAACCAGCATTACTTTTCCCCGCTGGCACCTTTGCTGTGGCAGCAAAAGCTGGACGTTTGTCTTTTTTGCTCCGGAGGCTGCCGAAAGCGAAAACAGGTGCTTTTGAGCATGGAGTCCGCAGGAAAGCAGAGAGGGCCAAATTGTCTGGGGCATTTGAAAGGGTTCCAGGAGGCAGTGAGAACCAGCATTACTTTTCCCCGCTGGCACCTTTGCTGTGGCAGCAAAAGCTGGACGTTTGTCTTTTTTGCTCCGGAGGCTGCCGAAAGCGAAAACAGGTGCTTTTGAGGATGGAGTCCACAGGAAAGCAGAGAGGGCCAAATTGTCTGTGGCATTTGAAAGGGTTCCAGGAGGCAGTGAGAACCAGCATTACTTTTCCCCGCTGGCACCTTTGCTGTGGCAGCAAAACCTGGACGTTTGTCTTTTTTGCTCCGGAGGCTGCCGAAAGCGAAAACAGGTGCTTTTGAGGATGGAGTCCGCAGGAAAGCAGAGAGGGCCAAATTGTCTGTGGCATTTGAAAGGGTTCCAGGAGGCAGTGAGAACCAGCATTACTTTTCCCCGCTGGCACCTTTGCTGTGGCAGCAAAAGCTGGACGTTTGTCTTTTTTGCTCCGGAGGTTGCCGAAAGCGAAAACAGGTGCTTTTGAGCATGGAGTCCGCAGGAAAGCAGAGAGGGCCAAATTGTCTGGGGCATTTGAAAGGGTTCCAGGAGGCAGTGAGAACGAGCATTACTTTTCCCCGCTGGCACCTTTGCTGTGGCAGCAAAAGCTGGACGTTTGTCTTTTTTGCTCCGGAGGCTGCCGAAAGCGAAAACAGGTGCTTTTGAGGATGGAGTCCGCAGGAAAGCAGAGAGGGCCAAATTGTCTGTGGCATTTGAAAGGGTTCCAGGAGGCAGTGAGAACCAGCATTACTTTTCCCCGCTGGCACCTTTGCTGTGGCAGCAAAAGCTGGACGTTTGTCTTTTTTGCTCCGGAGGTTGACAAAAGCGAAAACAGGTGCTTTTGAGGATGGAGTCCGCAGGAAAGCAGAGAGGGCCAAATTGTCTGTGGCATTTGAAGAGGTTCCAGGAGGCAGTGAGAACCAGCATTACTTTTCCCCGCTGGCACCTTTGCTGTGGCAGCAAAAGCTGGACGTTTGTCTTTTTGCTCCGGAGGCTGCCGAAAGCGAAAACAGGTGCTTTTGAGGATGGAGTCCACAGGAAAGCAGAGAGGGCCAAATTGTCTGCGGCATTTGAAAGGGTTCCAGGAGGCAGTGAGAACCAGCATTACTTTTCCCCGCTGGCACCTTTGCTGTGGCAGCAAAAGCTGGACGTTTGTCTTTTTTGCTCCGGAGGCTGCCAAAAGCGAAAATAGGTGCTTTTGAGGATGGAGTCCGCAGGAAAGCAGAGAGGGCCAAATTGTCTGTGGCATTTGAAGGAGTTCCAGGAGGCAGTGAGAACCAGCATCACTTTTCCCTGCTGGCACCTTTACTGTGGCAGCAAAAGCTGGACGTTTGTCTTTTTTGCTCCGGAGGCTGCCGAAAGCGAAAACAGGTGCTTTTGAGGATGGAGTCCGCAGGAAAGCAGAGAGGGCCAAATTGTCTGGGGCATTTGAAAGGGTTCCAGGAGGCAGTGAGAACCAGCATTACTTTTCCCCGCTGGCACCTTTGCTGTGGCAGCAAAAGCTGGACGTTTGTCTTTTTTGCTCCGGAGGTTGCCGAAAGCGAAAACAGGTGCTTTTGAGCATGGAGTCCGCAGGAAAGCAGAGAGGGCCAAATTGTCTGTGGCATTTGAAAGGGTTCCAGGAGGCAGTGAGAACCAGCATTACTTTTCCCCGCTGGCACCTTTGCTGTGGCAGCAAAAGCTGGACGTTTGTCTTTTTTGCTCCGGAGGCTGCCGAAAGCGAAAACAGGTGCTTTTGAGGATGGAGTCCGCAGGAAAGCAGAGAGGGCCAAATTGTCTGTTGCATTTGAAAGGGTTCCAGGAGGCAGTGAGAACCAGCATTACTTTTCCCCGCTGGCACCTTTGCTGTGGCAGCAAAAGCTGGACGTTTGTCTTTTTTGCTCCGGACGCTGCCGAAAGCGAAAACAGGTGCTTTTGAGGATGGAGTCCGCAGGAAAGCAGAGAGGGCCAAATTGTCTGTGGCATTTGAAAGGGTTCCAGGAGGCAGTGAGAACCAGCATTACTTTTCCCCGCTGGCACCTTTGCTGTGGCAGCAAAAGCTGGACGTTTGTCTTTTTTGCTCCGGAGGCTGCCGAAAGCGAAAACAGGTGCTTTTGAGGATGGAGTCCGCAGGAAAGCAGAGAGAGCCAAATTGTCTGGGGCATTTGAAAGAGTTCCAGGAGGCAGTGAGAACCAGCATCACTTTTCCCCGCTGGCACCTTTGCTGTGGCAGCAAAAGCTGGACGTTTGTCTTTTTACCACCGGAGGGCGCCGAAAGTGAAAAAAGTCGCTTTTGAGGATAGAGTCCGCAGGAAAGCAGAGAGGGCTTAATTGTCTGGGGCATTTGAAAGGGTTCCAGGAGGCAGTGAGAACCAGCATTACTTTTCCCCGCTGGCACCTTTGCTGTGGCAGCAAAAAGCTGGACGTTTGTCTTTTTTGCTCCGGAGGCTGCCGAAAGCGAAAACAGGTGCTTTTGAGGATGGAGTCCGCAGGAAAGCAGAGAGGGCCAAATTGTCTGTGGCATTTGAAGGAGTTCCAGGAGGCAGTGAGAACCAGCATTACTTTTCCCCGCTGGCACCTTTGTTGTGGCAGCAAAAGCTGGACGTTTGTCTTTTTTGCTCCGGAGGTTGCCGAAAGCGAAAACAGGTGCTTTTGAGCATGGAGTCCGCAGGAAAGCAGAGAGGGCCAAATTGTCTGGGGCATTTGAAAGGGTTCCAGGAGGCAGTGAGAACCAGCATTACTTTTCCCCGCTGGCACCTTTGCTGTGGCAGCAAAAGCTGGACGTTTGTCTTTTTTGCTCCGGAGGCTGCCGAAAGCGAAAACAGGTGCTTTTGAGGATGGAGTCCGCAGGAAAGCAGAGAGGGCCAAATTGTCTGTGGCATTTGAAAGGGTTCCAGGAGGCAGTGAGAACCAGCATTACTTTTCCCCGCTGGCACCTTTGCTGTGGCAGCAAAAGCTGGACGTTTGTCTTTTTTGCTCCGGAGGCTGCCGAAAGCGAAAACAGGTGCTTTTGAGGATGGAGTCCGCAGGAAAGCAGAGAGGGCCAAAATGTCTGTGGCATTTGAAGAGGTTCCAGGAGGCAGTGAGAACCAGCATTACTTTTCCCCGCTGGCACCTTTGCTGTGGCAGCAAAAGCTGGACGTTTGTCTTTTTTGCTCCGGAGGCTGCCGAAAGCGAAAACAGGTGCTTTTGAGGATGGAGTCCACAGGAAAGCAGAGAGGGCCAAATTGTCTGCGGCATTTGAAAGGGTTCCAGGAGGCAGTGAGAACCAGCATTACTTTTCCCCGCTGGCACCTTTGCTGTGGCAGCAAAAGCTGGACGTTTGTCTTTTTTGCTCCGGAGGCTGCCAAAAGCGAAAATAGGTGCTTTTGAGGATGGAGTCCGCAGGAAAGCAGAGAGGGCCAAATTGTCTGTGGCATTTGAAGGAGTTCCAGGAGGCAGTGAGAACCAGCATCACTTTTCCCTGCTGGCACCTTTACTGTGGCAGCAAAAGCTGGACGTTTGTCTTTTTTGCTCCGGAGGCTGCCGAAAGCGAAAACAGGTGCTTTTGAGGATGGAGTCCGCAGGAAAGCAGAGAGGGCCAAATTGTCTGGGGCATTTGAAAGGGTTCCAGGAGGCAGTGAGAACCAGCATTACTTTTCCCCGCTGGCACCTTTGCTGTGGCAGCAAAAGCTGGACGTTTGTCTTTTTTGCTCCGGAGGTTGCCGAAAGCGAAAACAGGTGCTTTTGAGCATGGAGTCCGCAGGAAAGCAGAGAGGGCCAAATTGTCTGTGGCATTTGAAAGGGTTCCAGGAGGCAGTGAGAACCAGCATTACTTTTCCCCGCTGGCACCTTTGCTGTGGCAGCAAAAGCTGGACGTTTGTCTTTTTTGCTCCGGAGGCTGCCGAAAGCGAAAACAGGTGCTTTTGAGGATGGAGTCCGCAGGAAAGCAGAGAGGGCCAAATTGTCTGTTGCATTTGAAAGGGTTCCAGGAGGCAGTGAGAACCAGCATTACTTTTCCCCGCTGGCACCTTTGCTGTGGCAGCAAAAGCTGGACGTTTGTCTTTTTTGCTCCGGACGCTGCCGAAAGCGAAAACAGGTGCTTTTGAGGATGGAGTCCGCAGGAAAGCAGAGAGGGCCAAATTGTCTGTGGCATTTGAAAAGGGTTCCAGGAGGCAGTGAGAACCAGCATTACTTTTCCCCGCTGGCACCTTTGCTGTGGCAGCAAAAGCTGGACGTTTGTCTTTTTTGCTCCGGAGGCTGCCGAAAGCGAAAACAGGTGCTTTTGAGGATGGAGTCCGCAGGAAAGCAGAGAGAGCCAAATTGTCTGGGGCATTTGAAAGAGTTCCAGGAGGCAGTGAGAACCAGCATCACTTTTCCCCGCTGGCACCTTTGCTGTGGCAGCAAAAGCTGGACGTTTGTCTTTTTACCACCGGAGGGCGCCGAAAGTGAAAAAAGTCGCTTTTGAGGATAGAGTCCGCAGGAAAGCAGAGAGGGCTTAATTGTCTGGGGCATTTGAAAGGGTTCCAGGAGGCAGTGAGAACCAGCATTACTTTTCCCCGCTGGCACCTTTGCTGTGGCAGCAAAAGCTGGACGTTTGTCTTTTTTGCTCCGGAGGCTGCCGAAAGCGAAAACAGGTGCTTTTGAGGATGGAGTCCGCAGGAAAGCAGAGAGGGCCAAATTGTCTGTGGCATTTGAAGGAGTTCCAGGAGGCAGTGAGAACCAGCATTACTTTTCCCCGCTGGCACCTTTGTTGTGGCAGCAAAAGCTGGACGTTTGTCTTTTTTGCTCCGGAGGTTGCCGAAAGCGAAAACAGGTGCTTTTGAGCATGGAGTCCGCAGGAAAGCAGAGAGGGCCAAATTGTCTGGGGCATTTGAAAGGGTTCCAGGAGGCAGTGAGAACCAGCATTACTTTTCCCCGCTGGCACCTTTGCTGTGGCAGCAAAAGCTGGACGTTTGTCTTTTTTGCTCCGGAGGCTGCCGAAAGCGAAAACAGGTGCTTTTGAGGATGGAGTCCGCAGGAAAGCAGAGAGGGCCAAATTGTCTGTGGCATTTGAAAGGGTTCCAGGAGGCAGTGAGAACCAGCATTACTTTTCCCCGCTGGCACCTTTGCTGTGGCAGCAAAAGCTGGACGTTTGTCTTTTTTGCTCCGGAGGCTGCCGAAAGCGAAAACAGGTGCTTTTGAGGATGGAGTCCGCAGGAAAGCAGAGAGGGCCAAAATGTCTGTGGCATTTGAAGAGGTTCCAGGAGGCAGTGAGAACCAGCATTACTTTTCCCCGCTGGCACCTTTGCTGTGGCAGCAAAGCTGGACGTTTGTCTTTTTTTGCTCCGGAGGCTGCCGAAAGCGAAAACAGGTGCTTTTGAGGATGGAGTCCGCAGGAAAGCAGAGAGAGCCAAATTGTCTGGGGCATTTGAAAGAGTTCCAGGAGGCAGTGAGAACCAGCATCACTTTTCCCCCGCTGGCACCTTTGCTGTGGCAGCAAAAGCTGGACGTTTGTCTTTTTACCACCGGAGGGCGCCGAAAGTGAAAAAAGTCGCTTTTGAGGATAGAGTCCGCAGGAAAGCAGAGAGGGCTTAATTGTCTGTGGCATTTGAAAGGGTTCCAGGAGGCAGTGAGAACCAGCATTACTTTTCCCCGCTGGCACCTTTGCTGTGGCAGCAAAAGCTGGACGTTTGTCTTTTTTGCTCCGGAGGCTGCCGAAAGCGAAAACAGGTGCTTTTGAGGATGGAGTCCGCAGGAAAGCAGAGAGGGCCAAATTGTCTGTGGCATTTGAAGAGGTTCCAGGAGGCAGTGAGAACCAGCATTACTTTTCCCCGCTGGCACCTTTGCTGTGGCAGCAAAAGCTGGACGTTTGTCTTTTTTGCTCCGGACGCTGCCGAAAGCGAAAACAGGTGCTTTTGAGGATGGAGTCCGCAGGAAAGCAGAGAGGGCCAAATTGTCTGTGGCATTTGAAAGGGTTCCAGGAGGCAGTGAGAACCAGCATTACTTTTCCCCGCTGGCACCTTTGCTGTGGCAGCAAAAGCTGGACGTTTGTCTTTTTGCTCCGGAGGCTGCCGAAAGCGAAAACAGGTGCTTTTGAGGATGGAGTCCACAGGAAAGCAGAGAGGGCCAAATTGTCTGTGGCATTTGAAAGGGTTCCAGGAGGCAGTGAGAACCAGCATTACTTTTCCCCGCTGGCACCTTTGCTGTGGCAGCAAAAGCTGGACGTTTGTCTTTTTTGCTCCGGAGGCTGCCGAAAGCGAAAACAGGTGCTTTTGAGGATGGAGTCCGCAGGAAAGAAGAGAGGGCCAAATTGTCTGGGGCATTTGAAAGGGTTCCAGGAGGCAGTGAGAACCAGCATTACTTTTCCCCGCTGGCACCTTTGCTGTGGCAGCAAAAGCTGGACGTTTGTCTTTTTTGCTCCGGAGGTTGCCGAAAGCGAAAACAGGTGCTTTTGAGCATGGAGTCCGCAGGAAAGCAGAGAGGGCCAAATTGTCTGGGGCATTTGAAAGGGTTCCAGGAGGCAGTGAGAACCAGCATTACTTTTCCCCGCTGGCACCTTTGCTGTGGCAGCAAAAGCTGGACGTTTGTCTTTTTTGCTCCGGAGGTTGCCAAAAGCGAAAACAGGTGCTTTTGAGGATGGAGTCCGCAGGAAAGCAGAGAGGGCCAAATTGTCTGTGGCATTTGAAGAGGTTCCAGGAGGCAGTGAGAACCAGCATTACTTTTCCCCGCTGGCACCTTTGCTGTGGCAGCAAAAGCTGGACGTTTGTCTTTTTTGCTCCGGAGGTTGCTAAAAGCGAAAACAGGTGCTTTTGAGGATGGAGTCCGCAGGAAAGCAGAGAGGGCCAAATTGTCTGTGGCATTTGAAGAGGTTCCAGGAGGCAGTGAGAACCAGCATTACTTTTCCCCGCTGGCACCTTTGCTGTGGCAGCAAAAGCTGGACGTTTGTCTTTTTTGCTCCGGAGGCTGCCGAAAGCGAAAACAGGTGCTTTTGAGGATGGAGTCCGCAGGAAAGCAGAGAGGGCCAAATTGTCTGTGGCATTTGAAGGAGTTCCAGGAGGCAGTGAGAACCAGCATTACTTTTCCCTGCTGGCACCTTTGCTGTGGCAGCAAAAGCTGGACGTTTGTCTTTTTTGCTCCGGAGGGCGCCGAAAGCAAAAATAGGTGCTTTTGAGGATGGAGTCCGCAGGAAAGCAGAGAGGGCCAAATTGTCTGTGGCATTTGAAAGGGTTCCAGGAGGCAGTGAGAACCAGCATTACTTTTCCCCGCTGGCACCTTTGCTGTGGCAGCAAAACCAGGACGTTTGTCTTTTTTGCTCCGGACGCTGCCGAAAGCGAAAACAGGTGCTTTTGAGGATGGAGTCCGCAGGAAAGCAGAGAGGGCCAAAATGTCTGGGGCATTTGAAGAGGTTCCAGGAGGCAGTGAGAACCAGCATTACTTTTCCCCGCTGGCACCTTTGCTGTGGCAGCAAAAGCTGGACGTTTGTCTTTTTTGCTCCGGAGGCTGCCGAAAGCGAAAACAGGTGCTTTTGAGGATGGAGTCCGCAGGAAAGCAGAGAGAGCCAAATTGTCTGGGGCATTTGAAAGAGTTCCAGGAGGCAGTGAGAACCAGCATCACTTTTCCCCGCTGGCACCTTTGCTGTGGCAGCAAAAGCTGGACGTTTGTCTTTTTACCACCGGAGGGCGCCGAAAGTGAAAAAAGTCGCTTTTGAGGATAGAGTCCGCAGGAAAGCAGAGAGGGCTTAATTGTCTGGGGCATTTGAAAGGGTTCCAGGAGGCAGTGAGAACCAGCATTACTTTTCCCCGCTGGCACCTTTGCTGTGGCAGCAAAAGCTGGACGTTTGTCTTTTTTGCTCCGGAGGCTGCCGAAAGCGAAAACAGGTGCTTTTGAGGATGGAGTCCGCAGGAAAGCAGAGAGGGCCAAATTGTCTGTGGCATTTGAAGGAGTTCCAGGAGGCAGTGAGAACCAGCATTACTTTTCCCCGCTGGCACCTTTGCTGTGGCAGCAAAAGCTGGACGTTTGTCTTATTTGCTCCGGACGCTGCCGAAAGCGAAAACAGGTGCTTTTGAGGATGGAGTCCGCAGGAAAGCAGAGAGGGCCAAATTGTCTGTGGCATTTGAAAGGGTTCCAGGAGGCAGTGAGAACCAGCATTACTTTTCCCCGCTGGCACCTTTGCTGTGGCAGCAAAAGCTGGACGTTTGTCTTTTTTGCTCCGGAGGCTGCCGAAAGCGAAAACAGGTGCTTTTGAGGATGGAGTCCGCAGGAAAGCAGAGAGGGCCAAATTGTCTGTTGCATTTGAAAGGGTTCCAGGAGGCAGTGAGAACCAGCATTACTTTTCCCCGCTGGCACCTTTGCTGTGGCAGCAAAAGCTGGACGTTTGTCTTTTTTGCTCCGGAGGCTGCCGAAAGCGAAAACAGGTGCTTTTGAGGATGGAGTCCGCAGGAAAGCAGAGAGGGCCAAATTGTCTGTGGCATTTGAAAGGGTTCCAGGAGGCAGTGAGAACCAGCATTACTTTTCCCCGCTGGCACCTTTGCTGTGGCAGCAAAAGCTGGACGTTTGTCTTTTTTGCTCCGGAGGCTGCCGAAAGCGAAAACAGGTGCTTTTGAGGATGGAGTCCGCAGGAAAGCAGAGAGGGCCAAATTGTCTGTGGCATTTGAAAGGGTTCCAGGAGGCAGTGAGAACCAGCATTACTTTTCCCCGCTGGCACCTTTGCTGTGGCAGCAAAAGCTGGACGTTTGTCTTTTTTGCTCCGGAGGTTGCCAAAAGCGAAAAGAGGTGCTTTTGAGGATGGAGTCCGCAGGAAAGCAGAGAGGGCCAAATTGTCTGGGGCATTTGAAAGGGTTCCAGGAGGCAGTGAGAACCAGCATTACTTTTCCCCGCTGGCACCTTTGTTGTGGCAGCAAAAGCTGGACGTTTGTCTTTTTTGCTCCGGAGGTTGCCGAAAGCGAAAACAGGTGCTTTTGAGCATGGAGTCCGCAGGAAAGCAGAGAGGGCCAAATTGTCTGGGGCATTTGAAAGGGTTCCAGGAGGCAGTGAGAACCAGCATTACTTTTCCCCGCTGGCACCTTTGCTGTGGCAGCAAAAGCTGGACGTTTGTCTTTTTTGCTCCGGAGGCTGCCGAAAGCGAAAACAGGTGCTTTTGAGGATGGAGTCCGCAGGAAAGCAGAGAGGGCCAAATTGTCTGTGGCATTTGAAAGGGTTCCAGGAGGCAGTGAGAACCAGCATTACTTTTCCCCGCTGGCACCTTTGCTGTGGCAGCAAAAGCTGGACGTTTGTCTTTTTTGCTCCGGAGGCTGCCGAAAGCGAAAACAGGTGCTTTTGAGGATGGAGTCCGCAGGAAAGCAGAGAGGGCCAAAATGTCTGTGGCATTTGAAGAGGTTCCAGGAGGCAGTGAGAACCAGCATTACTTTTCCCCGCTGGCACCTTTGCTGTGGCAGCAAAAGCTGGACGTTTGTCTTTTTTGCTCCGGAGGCTGCCGAAAGCGAAAACAGGTGCTTTTGAGGATGGAGTCCGCAGGAAAGCAGAGAGAGCCAAATTGTCTGGGGCATTTGAAAGAGTTCCAGGAGGCAGTGAGAACCAGCATCACTTTTCCCCGCTGGCACCTTTGCTGTGGCAGCAAAAGCTGGACGTTTGTCTTTTTACCACCGGAGGGCGCCGAAAGTGAAAAAAGTCGCTTTTGAGGATAGAGTCCGCAGGAAAGCAGAGAGGGCTTAATTGTCTGTGGCATTTGAAAGGGTTCCAGGAGGCAGTGAGAACCAGCATTACTTTTCCCCGCTGGCACCTTTGCTGTGGCAGCAAAAGCTGGACGTTTGTCTTTTTTGCTCCGGAGGCTGCCGAAAGCGAAAACAGGTGCTTTTGAGGATGGAGTCCGCAGGAAAGCAGAGAGGGCCAAATTGTCTGTGGCATTTGAAGAGGTTCCAGGAGGCAGTGAGAACCAGCATTACTTTTCCCCGCTGGCACCTTTGCTGTGGCAGCAAAAGCTGGACGTTTGTCTTTTTTGCTCCGGACGCTGCCGAAAGCGAAAACAGGTGCTTTTGAGGATGGAGTCCGCAGGAAAGCAGAGAGGGCCAAATTGTCTGTGGCATTTGAAAGGGTTCCAGGAGGCAGTGAGAACCAGCATTACTTTTCCCCGCTGGCACCTTTGCTGTGGCAGCAAAAGCTGGACGTTTGTCTTTTTTGCTCCGGAGGCTGCCGAAAGCGAAAACAGGTGCTTTTGAGGATGGAGTCCGCAGGAAAGAAGAGAGGGCCAAATTGTCTGGGGCATTTGAAAGGGTTCCAGGAGGCAGTGAGAACCAGCATTACTTTTCCCCGCTGGCACCTTTGCTGTGGCAGCAAAAGCTGGACGTTTGTCTTTTTTGCTCCGGAGGTTGCCGAAAGCGAAAACAGGTGCTTTTGAGCATGGAGTCCGCAGGAAAGCAGAGAGGGCCAAATTGTCTGGGGCATTTGAAAGGGTTCCAGGAGGCAGTGAGAACCAGCATTACTTTTCCCCGCTGGCACCTTTGCTGTGGCAGCAAAAGCTGGACGTTTGTCTTTTTTGCTCCGGAGGTTGCCAAAAGCGAAAACAGGTGCTTTTGAGGATGGAGTCCGCAGGAAAGCAGAGAGGGCCAAATTGTCTGTGGCATTTGAAGAGGTTCCAGGAGGCAGTGAGAACCAGCATTACTTTTCCCCGCTGGCACCTTTGCTGTGGCAGCAAAAGCTGGACGTTTGTCTTTTTTGCTCCGGAGGTTGCTAAAAGCGAAAACAGGTGCTTTTGAGGATGGAGTCCGCAGGAAAGCAGAGAGGGCCAAATTGTCTGTGGCATTTGAAGAGGTTCCAGGAGGCAGTGAGAACCAGCATTACTTTTCCCCGCTGGCACCTTTGCTGTGGCAGCAAAAGCTGGACGTTTGTCTTTTTTGCTCCGGAGGCTGCCGAAAGCGAAAACAGGTGCTTTTGAGGATGGAGTCCGCAGGAAAGCAGAGAGGGCCAAATTGTCTGTTGCATTTGAAAGGGTTCCAGGAGGCAGTGAGAACCAGCATTACTTTTCCCCGCTGGCACCTTTGCTGTGGCAGCAAAAGCTGGACGTTTGTCTTTTTTGCTCCGGAGGCTGCCGAAAGCGAAAACAGGTGCTTTTGAGGATGGAGTCCGCAGGAAAGCAGAGAGGGCCAAATTGTCTGTGGCATTTGAAAGGGTTCCAGGAGGCAGTGAGAACCAGCATTACTTTTCCCCGCTGGCACCTTTGCTGTGGCAGCAAAAGCTGGACGTTTGTCTTTTTTGCTCCGGAGGCTGCCGAAAGCGAAAACAGGTGCTTTTGAGGATGGAGTCCGCAGGAAAGCAGAGAGGGCCAAATTGTCTGTGGCATTTGAAAGGGTTCCAGGAGGCAGTGAGAACCAGCATTACTTTTCCCCGCTGGCACCTTTGCTGTGGCAGCAAAAGCTGGACGTTTGTCTTTTTTGCTCCGGAGGTTGCCAAAAGCGAAAAGAGGTGCTTTTGAGGATGGAGTCCGCAGGAAAGCAGAGAGGGCCAAATTGTCTGGGGCATTTGAAAGGGTTCCAGGAGGCAGTGAGAACCAGCATTACTTTTCCCCGCTGGCACCTTTGTTGTGGCAGCAAAAGCTGGACGTTTGTCTTTTTTGCTCCGGAGGTTGCCGAAAGCGAAAACAGGTGCTTTTGAGCATGGAGTCCGCAGGAAAGCAGAGAGGGCCAAATTGTCTGGGGCATTTGAAAGGGTTCCAGGAGGCAGTGAGAACCAGCATTACTTTTCCCCGCTGGCACCTTTGCTGTGGCAGCAAAAGCTGGACGTTTGTCTTTTTTGCTCCGGAGGCTGCCGAAAGCGAAAACAGGTGCTTTTGAGGATGGAGTCCGCAGGAAAGCAGAGAGGGCCAAAATGTCTGTGGCATTTGAAGAGGTTCCAGGAGGCAGTGAGAACCAGCATTACTTTTCCCCGCTGGCACCTTTGCTGTGGCAGCAAAAGCTGGACGTTTGTCTTTTTTGCTCCGGAGGCTGCCGAAAGCGAAAACAGGTGCTTTTGAGGATGGAGTCCGCAGGAAAGCAGAGAGAGCCAAATTGTCTGGGGCATTTGAAAGAGTTCCAGGAGGCAGTGAGAACCAGCATCACTTTTCCCCGCTGGCACCTTTGCTGTGGCAGCAAAAGCTGGACGTTTGTCTTTTTACCACCGGAGGGCGCCGAAAGTGAAAAAAGTCGCTTTTGAGGATAGAGTCCGCAGGAAAGCAGAGAGGGCTTAATTGTCTGTGGCATTTGAAAGGGTTCCAGGAGGCAGTGAGAACCAGCATTACTTTTCCCCGCTGGCACCTTTGCTGTGGCAGCAAAAGCTGGACGTTTGTCTTTTTTGCTCCGGAGGCTGCCGAAAGCGAAAACAGGTGCTTTTGAGGATGGAGTCCGCAGGAAAGCAGAGAGGGCCAAATTGTCTGTGGCATTTGAAGAGGTTCCAGGAGGCAGTGAGAACCAGCATTACTTTTCCCCGCTGGCACCTTTGCTGTGGCAGCAAAAGCTGGACGTTTGTCTTTTTTGCTCCGGACGCTGCCGAAAGCGAAAACAGGTGCTTTTGAGGATGGAGTCCGCAGGAAAGCAGAGAGGGCCAAATTGTCTGTGGCATTTGAAAGGGTTCCAGGAGGCAGTGAGAACCAGCATTACTTTTCCCCGCTGGCACCTTTGCTGTGGCAGCAAAAGCTGGACGTTTGTCTTTTTTGCTCCGGAGGCTGCCGAAAGCGAAAACAGGTGCTTTTGAGGATGGAGTCCGCAGGAAAGAAGAGAGGGCCAAATTGTCTGGGGCATTTGAAAGGGTTCCAGGAGGCAGTGAGAACCAGCATTACTTTTCCCCGCTGGCACCTTTGCTGTGGCAGCAAAAGCTGGACGTTTGTCTTTTTTGCTCCGGAGGTTGCCGAAAGCGAAAACAGGTGCTTTTGAGCATGGAGTCCGCAGGAAAGCAGAGAGGGCCAAATTGTCTGGGGCATTTGAAAGGGTTCCAGGAGGCAGTGAGAACCAGCATTACTTTTCCCCGCTGGCACCTTTGCTGTGGCAGCAAAAGCTGGACGTTTGTCTTTTTTGCTCCGGAGGTTGCCAAAAGCGAAAACAGGTGCTTTTGAGGATGGAGTCCGCAGGAAAGCAGAGAGGGCCAAATTGTCTGTGGCATTTGAAGAGGTTCCAGGAGGCAGTGAGAACCAGCATTACTTTTCCCCGCTGGCACCTTTGCTGTGGCAGCAAAAGCTGGACGTTTGTCTTTTTTGCTCCGGAGGTTGCTAAAAGCGAAAACAGGTGCTTTTGAGGATGGAGTCCGCAGGAAAGCAGAGAGGGCCAAATTGTCTGTGGCATTTGAAGAGGTTCCAGGAGGCAGTGAGAACCAGCATTACTTTTCCCCGCTGGCACCTTTGCTGTGGCAGCAAAAGCTGGACGTTTGTCTTTTTTGCTCCGGAGGCTGCCGAAAGCGAAAACAGGTGCTTTTGAGGATGGAGTCCGCAGGAAAGCAGAGAGGGCCAAATTGTCTGTGGCATTTGAAGGAGTTCCAGGAGGCAGTGAGAACCAGCATTACTTTTCCCTGCTGGCACCTTTGCTGTGGCAGCAAAAGCTGGACGTTTGTCTTTTTTGCTCCGGAGGGCGCCGAAAGCAAAAATAGGTGCTTTTGAGGATGGAGTCCGCAGGAAAGCAGAGAGGGCCAAATTGTCTGTGGCATTTGAAAGGGTTCCAGGAGGCAGTGAGAACCAGCATTACTTTTCCCCGCTGGCACCTTTGCTGTGGCAGCAAAAGCTGGACGTTTGTCTTTTTTGCTCCGGAGGCTGCCGAAAGCGAAAACAGGTGCTTTTGAGGATGGAGTCCGCAGGAAAGCAGAGAGGGCCAAAATGTCTGGGGCATTTGAAGAGGTTCCAGGAGGCAGTGAGAACCAGCATTACTTTTCCCCGCTGGCACCTTTGCTGTGGCAGCAAAAGCTGGACGTTTGTCTTTTTTGCTCCGGAGGCTGCCGAAAGCGAAAACAGGTGCTTTTGAGGATGGAGTCCGCAGGAAAGCAGAGAGAGCCAAATTGTCTGGGGCATTTGAAAGAGTTCCAGGAGGCAGTGAGAACCAGCATCACTTTTCCCCGCTGGCACCTTTGCTGTGGCAGCAAAAGCTGGACGTTTGTCTTTTTACCACCGGAGGGCGCCGAAAGTGAAAAAAGTCGCTTTTGAGGATAGAGTCCGCAGGAAAGCAGAGAGGGCTTAATTGTCTGGGGCATTTGAAAGGGTTCCAGGAGGCAGTGAGAACCAGCATTACTTTTCCCCGCTGGCACCTTTGCTGTGGCAGCAAAAGCTGGACGTTTGTCTTTTTTGCTCCGGAGGCTGCCGAAAGCGAAAACAGGTGCTTTTGAGGATGGAGTCCGCAGGAAAGCAGAGAGGGCCAAATTGTCTGTGGCATTTGAAGAGGTTCCAGGAGGCAGTGAGAACCAGCATTACTTTTCCCCGCTGGCACCTTTGCTGTGGCAGCAAAAGCTGGACGTTTGTCTTTTTTGCTCCGGACGCTGCCGAAAGCGAAAACAGGTGCTTTTGAGGATGGAGTCCGCAGGAAAGCAGAGAGGGCCAAATTGTCTGTGGCATTTGAAAGGGTTCCAGGAGGCAGTGAGAACCAGCATTACTTTTCCCCGCTGGCACCTTTGCTGTGGCAGCAAAAGCTGGACGTTTGTCTTTTTTGCTCCGGAGGCTGCCGAAAGCGAAAACAGGTGCTTTTGAGGATGGAGTCCGCAGGAAAGCAGAGAGGGCCAAATTGTCTGTGGCATTTGAAAGAGTTCCAGGAGGCAGTGAGAACCAGCATTACTTTTCCCTGCTGGCACCTTTGCTGTGGCAGCAAAAGCTGGACGTTTGTCTTTTTTGCTCCGGAGGGCGCCGAAAGCAAAAATAGGTGCTTTTGAGGATGGAGTCCGCAGGAAAGCAGAGAGGGCCAAATTGTCTGTGGCATTTGAAAGGGTTCCAGGAGGCAGTGAGAACCAGCATTACTTTTCCCCGCTGGCACCTTTGCTGTGGCAGCAAAACCAGGACGTTTGTCTTTTTTGCTCCGGACGCTGCCGAAAGCGAAAACAGGTGCTTTTGAGGATGGAGTCCGCAGGAAAGCAGAGAGGGCCAAAATGTCTGGGGCATTTGAAGAGGTTCCAGGAGGCAGTGAGAACCAGCATTACTTTTCCCCGCTGGCACCTTTGCTGTGGCAGCAAAAGCTGGACGTTTGTCTTTTTACCACCGGAGGGCGCCGAAAGTGAAAAAAGTCGCTTTTGAGGATAGAGTCCGCAGGAAAGCAGAGAGGGCTTAATTGTCTGGGGCATTTGAAAGGGTTCCAGGAGGCAGTGAGAACCAGCATTACTTTTCCCCGCTGGCACCTTTGCTGTGGCAGCAAAAGCTGGACGTTTGTCTTTTTTGCTCCGGAGGCTGCCGAAAGCGAAAACAGGTGCTTTTGAGGATGGAGTCCGCAGGAAAGCAGAGAGGGCCAAATTGTCTGTGGCATTTGAAGAGGTTCCAGGAGGCAGTGAGAACCAGCATTACTTTTCCCCGCTGGCACCTTTGCTGTGGCAGCAAAAGCTGGACGTTTGTCTTTTTTGCTCCGGACGCTGCCGAAAGCGAAAACAGGTGCTTTTGAGGATGGAGTCCGCAGGAAAGCAGAGAGGGCCAAATTGTCTGTGGCATTTGAAAGGGTTCCAGGAGGCAGTGAGAACCAGCATTACTTTTCCCCGCTGGCACCTTTGCTGTGGCAGCAAAAGCTGGACGTTTGTCTTTTTTGCTCCGGAGGCTGCCGAAAGCGAAAACAGGTGCTTTTGAGGATGGAGTCCGCAGGAAAGCAGAGAGGGCCAAATTGTCTGTTGCATTTGAAAGGGTTCCAGGAGGCAGTGAGAACCAGCATTACTTTTCCCCGCTGGCACCTTTGCTGTGGCAGCAAAAGCTGGACGTTTGTCTTTTTTGCTCCGGAGGCTGCCGAAAGCGAAAACAGGTGCTTTTGAGGATGGAGTCCGCAGGAAAGCAGAGAGGGCCAAATTGTCTGTGGCATTTGAAAGGGTTCCAGGAGGCAGTGAGAACCAGCATTACTTTTCCCCGCTGGCACCTTTGCTGTGGCAGCAAAACCAGGACGTTTGTCTTTTTTGCTCCGGACGCTGCCGAAAGCGAAAACAGGTGCTTTTGAGGATGGAGTCCGCAGGAAAGCAGAGAGGGCCAAAATGTCTGGGGCATTTGAAGAGGTTCCAGGAGGCAGTGAGAACCAGCATTACTTTTCCCCGCTGGCACCTTTGCTGTGGCAGCAAAAGCTGGACGTTTGTCTTTTTTGCTCCGGAGGCTGCCGAAAGCGAAAACAGGTGCTTTTGAGGATGGAGTCCGCAGGAAAGCAGAGAGAGCCAAATTTTCTGGGGCATTTGAAAGAGTTCCAGGAGGCAGTGAGAACCAGCATCACTTTTCCCCGCTGGCACCTTTGCTGTGGCAGCAAAAGCTGGACGTTTGTCTTTTTACCACCGGAGGGCGCCGAAAGTGAAAAAAGTCGCTTTTGAGGATAGAGTCCGCAGGAAAGCAGAGAGGGCTTAATTGTCTGGGGCATTTGAAAGGGTTCCAGGAGGCAGTGAGAACCAGCATTACTTTTCCCCGCTGGCACCTTTGCTGTGGCAGCAAAAGCTGGACGTTTGTCTTTTTTGCTCCGGAGGCTGCCGAAAGCGAAAACAGGTGCTTTTGAGGATGGAGTCCGCAGGAAAGCAGAGAGGGCCAAATTGTCTGTGGCATTTGAAGAGGTTCCAGGAGGCAGTGAGAACCAGCATTACTTTTCCCCGCTGGCACCTTTGCTGTGGCAGCAAAAGCTGGACGTTTGTCTTTTTTGCTCCGGAGGCTGCCGAAAGCGAAAACAGGTGCTTGTGAGGATGGAGTCCGCAGGAAAGCAGAGAGGGCCAAATTGTCTGTGGCATTTGAAAGGGTTCCAGGAGGCAGTGAGAACCAGCATTACTTTTCCCCGCTGGCACCTTTGCTGTGGCAGCAAAAGCTGGACGTTTGTCTTTTTTGCTCCGGAGGCTGCCGAAAGCGAAAACAGGTGCTTTTGAGGATGGAGTCCGCAGGAAAGCAGAGAGGGCCAAATTGTCTGTTGCATTTGAAAGGGTTCCAGGAGGCAGTGAGAACCAGCATTACTTTTCCCCGCTGGCACCTTTGCTGTGGCAGCAAAAGCTGGACGTTTGTCTTTTTTGCTCCGGAGGCTGCCGAAAGCGAAAACAGGTGCTTTTGAGGATGGAGTCCGCAGGAAAGCAGAGAGGGCCAAATTGTCTGTGGCATTTGAAAGGGTTCCAGGAGGCAGTGAGAACCAGCATTACTTTTCCCCGCTGGCACCTTTGCTGTGGCAGCAAAAGCTGGACGTTTGTCTTTTTTGCTCCGGAGGCTGCCGAAAGCGAAAACAGGTGCTTTTGAGGATGGAGTCCGCAGGAAAGCAGAGAGGGCCAAATTGTCTGTGGCATTTGAAAGGGTTCCAGGAGGCAGTGAGAACCAGCATTACTTTTCCCCGCTGGCACCTTTGCTGTGGCAGCAAAAGCTGGACGTTTGTCTTTTTTGCTCCGGAGGTTGCCAAAAGCGAAAACAGGTGCTTTTGAGGATGGAGTCCGCAGGAAAGCAGAGAGGGCCAAATTGTCTGGGGCATTTGAAGAGGTTCCAGGAGGCAGTGAGAACCAGCATTACTTTTCCCCGCTGGCACCTTTGCTGTGGCAGCAAAAGCTGGACGTTTGTCTTTTTTGCTCCGGAGGCTGCCGAAAGCGAAAACAGGTGCTTTTGAGGATGGAGTCCGCAGGAAAGCAGAGAGGGCCAAATTGTCTGGGGCATTTGAAAGGGTTCCAGGAGGCAGTGAGAACCAGCATTACTTTTCCCCGCTGGCACCTTTGCTGTGGCAGCAAAAGCTGGACGTTTGTCTTTTTTGCTCCGGAGGTTGCCGAAAGCGAAAACAGGTGCTTTTGAGCATGGAGTCCGCAGGAAAGCAGAGAGGGCCAAATTGTCTGGGGCATTTGAAAGGGTTCCAGGAGGCAGTGAGAACCAGCATTACTTTTCCCCGCTGGCACCTTTGCTGTGGCAGCAAAAGCTGGACGTTTGTCTTTTTTGCTCCGGAGGCTGCCGAAAGCGAAAACAGGTGCTTTTGAGGATGGAGTCCGCAGGAAAGCAGAGAGGGCCAAATTGTCTGTGGCATTTGAAAGGGTTCCAGGAGGCAGTGAGAACCAGCATTACTTTTCCCCGCTGGCACCTTTGCTGTGGCAGCAAAAGCTGGACGTTTGTCTTTTTTGCTCCGGAGGCTGCCGAAAGCGAAAACAGGTGCTTTTGAGGATGGAGTCCGCAGGAAAGCAGAGAGGGCCAAAATGTCTGTGGCATTTGAAGAGGTTCCAGGAGGCAGTGAGAACCAGCATTACTTTTCCCCGCTGGCACCTTTGCTGTGGCAGCAAAAGCTGGACGTTTGTCTTTTTTGCTCCGGAGGCTGCCGAAAGCGAAAACAGGTGCTTTTGAGGATGGAGTCCGCAGGAAAGCAGAGAGAGCCAAATTGTCTGGGGCATTTGAAAGAGTTCCAGGAGGCAGTGAGAACCAGCATCACTTTTCCCCGCTGGCACCTTTGCTGTGGCAGCAAAAGCTGGACGTTTGTCTTTTTACCACCGGAGGGCGCCGAAAGTGAAAAAAGTCGCTTTTGAGGATAGAGTCCGCAGGAAAGCAGAGAGGGCTTAATTGTCTGTGGCATTTGAAAGGGTTCCAGGAGGCAGTGAGAACCAGCATTACTTTTCCCCGCTGGCACCTTTGCTGTGGCAGCAAAAGCTGGACGTTTGTCTTTTTTGCTCCGGAGGCTGCCGAAAGCGAAAACAGGTGCTTTTGAGGATGGAGTCCGCAGGAAAGCAGAGAGGGCCAAATTGTCTGTGGCATTTGAAGAGGTTCCAGGAGGCAGTGAGAACCAGCATTACTTTTCCCCGCTGGCACCTTTGCTGTGGCAGCAAAAGCTGGACGTTTGTCTTTTTTGCTCCGGACGCTGCCGAAAGCGAAAACAGGTGCTTTTGAGGATGGAGTCCGCAGGAAAGCAGAGAGGGCCAAATTGTCTGGGGCATTTGAAAGAGTTCCAGGAGGCAGTGAGAACCAGCATCACTTTTCCCCGCTGGCACCTTTGCTGTGGCAGCAAAAGCTGGACGTTTGTCTTTTTACCACCGGAGGGCGCCGAAAGTGAAAAAAGTCGCTTTTGAGGATAGAGTCCGCAGGAAAGCAGAGAGGGCTTAATTGTCTGTGGCATTTGAAAGGGTTCCAGGAGGCAGTGAGAACCAGCATTACTTTTCCCCGCTGGCACCTTTGCTGTGGCAGCAAAAGCTGGACGTTTGTCTTTTTTGCTCCGGAGGCTGCCGAAAGCGAAAACAGGTGCTTTTGAGGATGGAGTCCGCAGGAAAGCAGAGAGGGCCAAATTGTCTGTGGCATTTGAAGAGGTTCCAGGAGGCAGTGAGAACCAGCATTACTTTTCCCCGCTGGCACCTTTGCTGTGGCAGCAAAAGCTGGACGTTTGTCTTTTTTGCTCCGGACGCTGCCGAAAGCGAAAACAGGTGCTTTTGAGGATGGAGTCCGCAGGAAAGCAGAGAGGGCCAAATTGTCTGTGGCATTTGAAAGGGTTCCAGGAGGCAGTGAGAACCAGCATTACTTTTCCCCGCTGGCACCTTTGCTGTGGCAGCAAAAGCTGGACGTTTGTCTTTTTTGCTCCGGAGGCTGCCGAAAGCGAAAACAGGTGCTTTTGAGGATGGAGTCCACAGGAAAGCAGAGAGGGCCAAATTGTCTGTGGCATTTGAAAGGGTTCCAGGAGGCAGTGAGAACCAGCATTACTTTTCCCCGCTGGCACCTTTGCTGTGGCAGCAAAAGCTGGACGTTTGTCTTTTTTGCTCCGGAGGCTGCCGAAAGCGAAAACAGGTGCTTTTGAGGATGGAGTCCGCAGGAAAGAAGAGAGGGCCAAATTGTCTGGGGCATTTGAAAGGGTTCCAGGAGGCAGTGAGAACCAGCATTACTTTTCCCCGCTGGCACCTTTGCTGTGGCAGCAAAAGCTGGACGTTTGTCTTTTTTGCTCCGGAGGTTGCCGAAAGCGAAAACAGGTGCTTTTGAGCATGGAGTCCGCAGGAAAGCAGAGAGGGCCAAATTGTCTGGGGCATTTGAAAGGGTTCCAGGAGGCAGTGAGAACCAGCATTACTTTTCCCCGCTGGCACCTTTGCTGTGGCAGCAAAAGCTGGACGTTTGTCTTTTTTGCTCTGGAGGCTGCCGAAAGCGAAAACAGGTGCTTTTGAGGATGGAGTCCGCAGGAAAGCAGAGAGAGCCAAATTGTCTGGGGCATTTGAAAGAGTTCCAGGAGGCAGTGAGAACCAGCATCACTTTTCCCCGCTGGCACCTTTGCTGTGGCAGCAAAAGCTGGACGTTTGTCTTTTTACCACCGGAGGGCGCCGAAAGTGAAAAAAGTCGCTTTTGAGGATAGAGTCCGCAGGAAAGCAGAGAGGGCTTAATTGTCTGGGGCATTTGAAAGGGTTCCAGGAGGCAGTGAGAACCAGCATTACTTTTCCCCGCTGGCACCTTTGCTGTGGCAGCAAAAGCTGGACGTTTGTCTTTTTTGCTCCGGAGGCTGCCGAAAGCGAAAACAGGTGCTTTTGAGGATGGAGTCCGCAGGAAAGCAGAGAGGGCCAAATTGTCTGTGGCATTTGAAGAGGTTCCAGGAGGCAGTGAGAACCAGCATTACTTTTCCCCGCTGGCACCTTTGCTGTGGCAGCAAAAGCTGGACGTTTGTCTTTTTTGCTCCGGACGCTGCCGAAAGCGAAAACAGGTGCTTTTGAGGATGGAGTCCGCAGGAAAGCAGAGAGGGCCAAATTGTCTGGGGCATTTGAAAGGGTTCCAGGAGGCAGTGAGAACCAGCATTACTTTTCCCCGCTGGCACCTTTGCTGTGGCAGCAAAAGCTGGACGTTTGTCTTTTTTGCTCCGGACGCTGCCGAAAGCGAAAACAGGTGCTTTTGAGGATGGAGTCCGCAGGAAAGCAGAGAGGGCCAAATTGTCTGTGGCATTTGAAAGGGTTCCAGGAGGCAGTGAGAACCAGCATTACTTTTCCCCGCTGGCACCTTTGCTGTGGCAGCAAAAGCTGGACGTTTGTCTTTTTTGCTCCGGAGGCTGCCGAAAGCGAAAACAGGTGCTTTTGAGGATGGAGTCCGCAGGAAAGCAGAGAGGGCCAAATTGTCTGTGGCATTTGAAAGGGTTCCAGGAGGCAGTGAGAACCAGCATTACTTTTCCCCGCTGGCACCTTTGCTGTGGCAGCAAAAGCTGGACGTTTGTCTTTTTTGCTCCGGAGGCTGCCGAAAGCGAAAACAGGTGCTTTTGAGGATGGAGTCCGCAGGAAAGCAGAGAGGGCCAAATTGTCTGTGGCATTTGAAAGGGTTCCAGGAGGCAGTGAGAACCAGCATTACTTTTCCCCGCTGGCACCTTTGCTGTGGCAGCAAAAGCTGGACGTTTGTCTTTTTTGCTCCGGAGGTTGCCAAAAGCGAAAACAGGTGCTTTTGAGGATGGAGTCCGCAGGAAAGCAGAGAGGGCCAAATTGTCTGGGGCATTTGAAGAGGTTCCAGGAGGCAGTGAGAACCAGCATTACTTTTCCCCGCTGGCACCTTTGCTGTGGCAGCAAAAGCTGGACGTTTGTCTTTTTTGCTCCGGAGGCTGCCGAAAGCGAAAACAGGTGCTTTTGAGGATGGAGTCCGCAGGAAAGCAGAGAGGGCCAAATTGTCTGGGGCATTTGAAAGGGTTCCAGGAGGCAGTGAGAACCAGCATTACTTTTCCCCGCTGGCACCTTTGTTGTGGCAGCAAAAGCTGGACGTTTGTCTTTTTTGCTCCGGAGGTTGCCGAAAGCGAAAACAGGTGCTTTTGAGCATGGAGTCCGCAGGAAAGCAGAGAGGGCCAAATTGTCTGGGGCATTTGAAAGGGTTCCAGGAGGCAGTGAGAACCAGCATTACTTTTCCCCGCTGGCACCTTTGCTGTGGCAGCAAAAGCTGGACGTTTGTCTTTTTTGCTCCGGAGGCTGCCGAAAGCGAAAACAGGTGCTTTTGAGGATGGAGTCCGCAGGAAAGCAGAGAGGGCCAAATTGTCTGTGGCATTTGAAAGGGTTCCAGGAGGCAGTGAGAACCAGCATTACTTTTCCCCGCTGGCACCTTTGCTGTGGCAGCAAAAGCTGGACGTTTGTCTTTTTTGCTCTGGAGGTTGCCGAAAGCGAAAACAGGTGCTTTTGAGGATGGAGTCCGCAGGAAAGCAGAGAGGGCCAAAATGTCTGTGGCATTTGAAGAGGTTCCAGGAGGCAGTGAGAACCAGCATTACTTTTCCCCGCTGGCACCTTTGCTGTGGCAGCAAAAGCTGGACGTTTGTCTTTTTTGCTCCGGAGGCTGCCGAAAGCGAAAACAGGTGCTTTTGAGGATGGAGTCCGCAGGAAAGCAGAGAGAGCCAAATTGTCTGGGGCATTTGAAAGAGTTCCAGGAGGCAGCGAGAACCAGCATCACTTTTCCCCGCTGGCACCTTTGCTGTGGCAGCAAAAGCTGGACGTTTGTCTTTTTACCACCGGAGGGCGCCGAAAGTGAAAAAAGTCGCTTTTGAGGATAGAGTCCGCAGGAAAGCAGAGAGGGCTTAATTGTCTGGGGCATTTGAAAGGGTTCCAGGAGGCAGTGAGAACCAGCATTACTTTTCCCCGCTGGCACCTTTGCTGTGGCAGCAAAAGCTGGACGTTTGTCTTTTTTGCTCCGGAGGCTGCCGAAAGCGAAAACAGGTGCTTTTGAGGATGGAGTCCGCAGGAAAGCAGAGAGGGCCAAATTGTCTGTGGCATTTGAAGAGGTTCCAGGAGGCAGTGAGAACCAGCATTACTTTTCCCCGCTGGCACCTTTGCTGTGGCAGCAAAAGCTGGACGTTTGTCTTTTTTGCTCCGGAGGCTGCCGAAAGCGAAAACAGGTGCTTTTGAGGATGGAGTCCACAGGAAAGCAGAGAGGGCCAAATTGTCTGTGGCATTTGAAAGGGTTCCAGGAGGCAGTGAGAACCAGCATTACTTTTCCCCGCTGGCACCTTTGCTGTGGCAGCAAAAGCTGGACGTTTGTCTTTTTTGCTCCGGAGGTTGCCGAAAGCGAAAACAGGTGCTTTTGAGCATGGAGTCCGCAGGAAAGCAGAGAGGGCCAAATTGTCTGGGGCATTTGAAAGGGTTCCAGGAGGCAGTGAGAACGAGCATTACTTTTCCCCGCTGGCACCTTTGCTGTGGCAGCAAAAGCTGGACGTTTGTCTTTTTTGCTCCGGAGGCTGCCGAAAGCGAAAACAGGTGCTTTTGAGGATGGAGTCCGCAGGAAAGCAGAGAGGGCCAAATTGTCTGGGGCATTTGAAAGGGTTCCAGGAGGCAGTGAGAACCAGCATTACTTTTCCCCGCTGGCACCTTTGCTGTGGCAGCAAAAGCTGGACGTTTGTCTTTTTTGCTCCGGAGGTTGCCAAAAGCGAAAACAGGTGCTTTTGAGGATGGAGTCCGCAGGAAAGCAGAGAGGGCCAAATTGTCTGTGGCATTTGAAGAGGTTCCAGGAGGCAGTGAGAACCAGCATTACTTTTCCCCGCTGGCACCTTTGCTGTGGCAGCAAAAGCTGGACGTTTGTCTTTTTTGCTCCGGAGGCTGCCGAAAGCGAAAACAGGTGCTTTTGAGGATGGAGTCCACAGGAAAGCAGAGAGGGCCAAATTGTCTGCGGCATTTGAAAGGGTTCCAGGAGGCAGTGAGAACCAGCATTACTTTTCCCCGCTGGCACCTTTGCTGTGGCAGCAAAAGCTGGACGTTTGTCTTTTTTGCTCCGGAGGCTGCCAAAAGCGAAAATAGGTGCTTTTGAGGATGGAGTCCGCAGGAAAGCAGAGAGGGCCAAATTGTCTGTGGCATTTGAAGGAGTTCCAGGAGGCAGTGAGAACCAGCATCACTTTTCCCTGCTGGCACCTTTACTGTGGCAGCAAAAGCTGGACGTTTGTCTTTTTTGCTCCGGAGGCTGCCGAAAGCGAAAACAGGTGCTTTTGAGGATGGAGTCCGCAGGAAAGCAGAGAGGGCCAAATTGTCTGTGGCATTTGAAAGGGTTCCAGGAGGCAGTGAGAACCAGCATTACTTTTCCCCGCTGGCACCTTTGCTGTGGCAGCAAAAGCTGGACGTTTGTCTTTTTTGCTCCGGAGGTTGCCGAAAGCGAAAACAGGTGCTTTTGAGCATGGAGTCCGCAGGAAAGCAGAGAGGGCCAAATTGTCTGTGGCATTTGAAAGGGTTCCAGGAGGCAGTGAGAACCAGCATTACTTTTCCCCGCTGGCACCTTTGCTGTGGCAGCAAAAGCTGGACGTTTGTCTTTTTTGCTCCGGAGGCTGCCGAAAGCGAAAACATGTGCTTTTGAGGATGGAGTCCGCAGGAAAGCAGAGAGGGCCAAATTGTCTGTGGCATTTGAAAGGGTTCCAGGAGGCAGTGAGAACCAGCATTACTTTTCCCCGCTGGCACCTTTGCTGTGGCAGCAAAAGTTGGACGTTTGTCTTTTTTGCTCCGGAGGTTGCCAAAAGCGAAAACAGGTGCTTTTGAGGATGGAGTCCGCAGGAAAGCAGAGAGGGCCAAATTGTCTGGGGCATTTGAAGAGGTTCCAGGAGGCAGTGAGAACCAGCATTACTTTTCCCCGCTGGCACCTTTGCTGTGGCAGCAAAAGCTGGACGTTTGTCTTTTTTGCTCCGGAGGCTGCCGAAAGCGAAAACAGGTGCTTTTGAGGATGGAGTCCACAGGAAAGCAGAGAGGGCCAAATTGTCTGCGGCATTTGAAAGGGTTCCAGGAGGCAGTGAGAACCAGCATTACTTTTCCCCGCTGGCACCTTTGCTGTGGCAGCAAAAGCTGGACGTTTGTCTTTTTTGCTCCGGAGGCTGCCGAAAGCGAAAACAGGTGCTTTTGAGGATGGAGTCCGCAGGAAAGCAGAGAGGGCCAAATTGTCTGTGGCATTTGAAAGGGTTCCAGGAGGCAGTGAGAACCAGCATTACTTTTCCCCGCTGGCACCTTTGCTGTGGCAGCAAAAGCTGGACGTTTGTCTTTTTTACTCCGGAGGTTGCCGAAAGCGAAAACAGGTGCTTTTGAGGATGGAGTCCGCAGGAAAGCAGAGAGAGCCAAATTGTCTGGGGCATTTGAAAGAGTTCCAGGAGGCAGTGAGAACCAGCATCACTTTTCCCCGCTGGCACCTTTGCTGTGGCAGCAAAAGCTGGACGTTTGTCTTTTTACCACCGGAGGGCGCCGAAAGTGAAAAAAGTCGCTTTTGAGGATAGAGTCCGCAGGAAAGCAGAGAGGGCTTAATTGTCTGGGGCATTTGAAAGGGTTCCAGGAGGCAGTGAGAACCAGCATTACTTTTCCCCGCTGGCACCTTTGCTGTGGCAGCAAAAGCTGGACGTTTGTCTTTTTTGCTCCGGAGGCTGCCGAAAGCGAAAACAGGTGCTTTTGAGGATGGAGTCCGCAGGAAAGCAGAGAGGGCCAAATTGTCTGTGGCATTTGAAGAGGTTCCAGGAGGCAGTGAGAACCAGCATTACTTTTCCCCGCTGGCACCTTTGCTGTGGCAGCAAAAGCTGGACGTTTGTCTTTTTTGCTCCGGAGGCTGCCGAAAGCGAAAACAGGTGCTTTTGAGGATGGAGTCCGCAGGAAAGCAGAGAGGGCCAAATTGTCTGTGGCATTTGAAAGGGTTCCAGGAGGCAGTGAGAACCAGCATTACTTTTCCCCGCTGGCACCTTTGCTGTGGCAGCAAAAGCTGGACGTTTGTCTTTTTTGCTCCGGAGGCTGCCAAAAGCGAAAACAGGTGCTTTTGAGGATGGAGTCCACAGGAAAGCAGAGAGGGCCAAATTGTCTGTGGCATTTGAAAGGGTTCCAGGAGGCAGTGAGAACCAGCATTACTTTTCCCCGCTGGCACCTTTGCTGTGGCAGCAAAAGCTGGACGTTTGTCTTTTTTGCTCCGGAGGCTGCCGAAAGCGAAAACAGGTGCTTTTGAGGATGGAGTCCGCAGGAAAGAAGAGAGGGCCAAATTGTCTGGGGCATTTGAAAGGGTTCCAGGAGGCAGTGAGAACCAGCATTACTTTTCCCCGCTGGCACCTTTGCTGTGGCAGCAAAAGCTGGACGTTTGTCTTTTTTGCTCCGGAGGTTGCCGAAAGCGAAAACAGGTGCTTTTGAGCATGGAGTCCGCAGGAAAGCAGAGAGGGCCAAATTGTCTGGGGCATTTGAAAGGGTTCCAGGAGGCAGTGAGAACCAGCATTACTTTTCCCCGCTGGCACCTTTGCTGTGGCAGCAAAAGCTGGACGTTTGTCTTTTTTGCTCTGGAGGCTGCCGAAAGCGAAAACAGGTGCTTTTGAGGATGGAGTCCGCAGGAAAGCAGAGAGAGCCAAATTGTCTGGGGCATTTGAAAGAGTTCCAGGAGGCAGTGAGAACCAGCATCACTTTTCCCCGCTGGCACCTTTGCTGTGGCAGCAAAAGCTGGACGTTTGTCTTTTTACCACCGGAGGGCGCCGAAAGTGAAAAAAGTCGCTTTTGAGGATAGAGTCCGCAGGAAAGCAGAGAGGGCCAAATTGTCTGTGGCATTTGAAGAGGTTCCAGGAGGCAGTGAGAACCAGCATTACTTTTCCCCGCTGGCACCTTTGCTGTGGCAGCAAAAGCTGGACGTTTGTCTTTTTTGCTCCGGAGGCTGCCGAAAGCGAAAACAGGTGCTTTTGAGCATGGAGTCCGCAGGAAAGCAGAGAGGGCCAAATTGTCTGGGGCATTTGAAAGGGTTCCAGGAGGCAGTGAGAACCAGCATTACTTTTCCCCGCTGGCACCTTTGCTGTGGCAGCAAAAGCTGGACGTTTGTCTTTTTTGCTCCGGAGGCTGCCGAAAGCGAAAACAGGTGCTTTTGAGGATGGAGTCCACAGGAAAGCAGAGAGGGCCAAATTGTCTGTGGCATTTGAAAGGGTTCCAGGAGGCAGTGAGAACCAGCATTACTTTTCCCCGCTGGCACCTTTGCTGTGGCAGCAAAACCTGGACGTTTGTCTTTTTTGCTCCGGAGGCTGCCGAAAGCGAAAACAGGTGCTTTTGAGGATGGAGTCCGCAGGAAAGCAGAGAGGGCCAAATTGTCTGTGGCATTTGAAAGGGTTCCAGGAGGCAGTGAGAACCAGCATTACTTTTCCCCGCTGGCACCTTTGCTGTGGCAGCAAAACCAGGACGTTTGTCTTTTTTGCTCCGGACGCTGCCGAAAGCGAAAACAGGTGCTTTTGAGCATGGAGTCCGCAGGAAAGCAGAGAGGGCCAAATTGTCTGGGGCATTTGAAAGGGTTCCAGGAGGCAGTGAGAACGAGCATTACTTTTCCCCGCTGGCACCTTTGCTGTGGCAGCAAAAGCTGGACGTTTGTCTTTTTTGCTCCGGAGGCTGCCGAAAGCGAAAACAGGTGCTTTTGAGGATGGAGTCCGCAGGAAAGCAGAGAGGGCCAAATTGTCTGTGGCATTTGAAAGGGTTCCAGGAGGCAGTGAGAACCAGCATTACTTTTCCCCGCTGGCACCTTTGCTGTGGCAGCAAAAGCTGGACGTTTGTCTTTTTTGCTCCGGAGGTTGACAAAAGCGAAAACAGGTGCTTTTGAGGATGGAGTCCGCAGGAAAGCAGAGAGGGCCAAATTGTCTGTGGCATTTGAAGAGGTTCCAGGAGGCAGTGAGAACCAGCATTACTTTTCCCCGCTGGCACCTTTGCTGTGGCAGCAAAAGCTGGACGTTTGTCTTTTTTGCTCCGGAGGCTGCCGAAAGCGAAAACAGGTGCTTTTGAGGATGGAGTCCACAGGAAAGCAGAGAGGGCCAAATTGTCTGCGGCATTTGAAAGGGTTCCAGGAGGCAGTGAGAACCAGCATTACTTTTCCCCGCTGGCACCTTTGCTGTGGCAGCAAAAGCTGGACGTTTGTCTTTTTTGCTCCGGAGGCTGCCAAAAGCGAAAATAGGTGCTTTTGAGGATGGAGTCCGCAGGAAAGCAGAGAGGGCCAAATTGTCTGTGGCATTTGAAGGAGTTCCAGGAGGCAGTGAGAACCAGCATCACTTTTCCCTGCTGGCACCTTTACTGTGGCAGCAAAAGCTGGACGTTTGTCTTTTTTGCTCCGGAGGCTGCCGAAAGCGAAAACAGGTGCTTTTGAGGATGGAGTCCGCAGGAAAGCAGAGAGGGCCAAATTGTCTGGGGCATTTGAAAGGGTTCCAGGAGGCAGTGAGAACCAGCATTACTTTTCCCCGCTGGCACCTTTGCTGTGGCAGCAAAAGCTGGACGTTTGTCTTTTTTGCTCCGGAGGTTGCCGAAAGCGAAAACAGGTGCTTTTGAGCATGGAGTCCGCAGGAAAGCAGAGAGGGCCAAATTGTCTGTGGCATTTGAAAGGGTTCCAGGAGGCAGTGAGAACCAGCATTACTTTTCCCCGCTGGCACCTTTGCTGTGGCAGCAAAAGCTGGACGTTTGTCTTTTTTGCTCCGGAGGCTGCCGAAAGCGAAAACAGGTGCTTTTGAGGATGGAGTCCGCAGGAAAGCAGAGAGGGCCAAATTGTCTGTGGCATTTGAAAGGGTTCCAGGAGGCAGTGAGAACCAGCATTACTTTTCCCCGCTGGCACCTTTGCTGTGGCAGCAAATTCTGGACGTTTGTCTTTTTTGCTCCGGACGCTGCCGAAAGCGAAAACAGGTGCTTTTGAGGATGGAGTCCGCAGGAAAGCAGAGAGGGCCAAATTGTCTGTGGCATTTGAAAGGGTTCCAGGAGGCAGTGAGAACCAGCATTACTTTTCCCCGCTGGCACCTTTGCTGTGGCAGCAAAAGCTGGACGTTTGTCTTTTTTGCTCCGGAGGCTGCCGAAAGCGAAAACAGGTGCTTTTGAGGATGGAGTCCGCAGGAAAGCAGAGAGGGCCAAATTGTCTGTTGCATTTGAAAGGGTTCCAGGAGGCAGTGAGAACCAGCATTACTTTTCCCCGCTGGCACCTTTGCTGTGGCAGCAAAAGCTGGACGTTTGTCTTTTTTGCTCCGGAGGCTGCCGAAAGCGAAAACAGGTGCTTTTGAGGATGGAGTCCGCAGGAAAGCAGAGAGGGCCAAATTGTCTGTGGCATTTGAAAGGGTTCCAGGAGGCAGTGAGAACCAGCATTACTTTTCCCCGCTGGCACCTTTGCTGTGGCAGCAAAACCAGGACGTTTGTCTTTTTTGCTCCGGACGCTGCCGAAAGCGAAAACAGGTGCTTTTGAGGATGGAGTCCGCAGGAAAGCAGAGAGGGCCAAAATGTCTGGGGCATTTGAAGAGGTTCCAGGAGGCAGTGAGAACCAGCATTACTTTTCCCCGCTGGCACCTTTGCTGTGGCAGCAAAAGCTGGACGTTTGTCTTTTTTGCTCCGGAGGCTGCCGAAAGCGAAAACAGGTGCTTTTGAGGATGGAGTCCGCAGGAAAGCAGAGAGAGCCAAATTGTCTGGGGCATTTGAAAGAGTTCCAGGAGGCAGTGAGAACCAGCATCACTTTTCCCCGCTGGCACCTTTGCTGTGGCAGCAAAAGCTGGACGTTTGTCTTTTTACCACCGGAGGGCGCCGAAAGTGAAAAAAGTCGCTTTTGAGGATAGAGTCCGCAGGAAAGCAGAGAGGGCTTAATTGTCTGGGGCATTTGAAAGGGTTCCAGGAGGCAGTGAGAACCAGCATTACTTTTCCCCGCTGGCACCTTTGCTGTGGCAGCAAAAGCTGGACGTTTGTCTTTTTTGCTCCGGAGGCTGCCGAAAGCGAAAACAGGTGCTTTTGAGGATGGAGTCCGCAGGAAAGCAGAGAGGGCCAAATTGTCTGTGGCATTTGAAGAGGTTCCAGGAGGCAGTGAGAACCAGCATTACTTTTCCCCGCTGGCACCTTTGCTGTGGCAGCAAAAGCTGGACGTTTGTCTTTTTTGCTCCGGACGCTGCCGAAAGCGAAAACAGGTGCTTTTGAGGATGGAGTCCGCAGGAAAGCAGAGAGGGCCAAATTGTCTGTGGCATTTGAAAGGGTTCCAGGAGGCAGTGAGAACCAGCATTACTTTTCCCCGCTGGCACCTTTGCTGTGGCAGCAAAAGCTGGACGTTTGTCTTTTTTGCTCCGGAGGCTGCCGAAAGCGAAAACAGGTGCTTTTGAGGATGGAGTCCGCAGGAAAGCAGAGAGGGCCAAATTGTCTGTTGCATTTGAAAGGGTTCCAGGAGGCAGTGAGAACCAGCATTACTTTTCCCCGCTGGCACCTTTGCTGTGGCAGCAAAAGCTGGACGTTTGTCTTTTTTGCTCCGGAGGCTGCCGAAAGCGAAAACAGGTGCTTTTGAGGATGGAGTCCGCAGGAAAGCAGAGAGGGCCAAATTGTCTGTGGCATTTGAAAGGGTTCCAGGAGGCAGTGAGAACCAGCATTACTTTTCCCCGCTGGCACCTTTGCTGTGGCAGCAAAAGCTGGACGTTTGTCTTTTTTGCTCCGGAGGCTGCCGAAAGCGAAAACAGGTGCTTTTGAGGATGGAGTCCGCAGGAAAGCAGAGAGGGCCAAATTGTCTGTGGCATTTGAAAGGGTTCCAGGAGGCAGTGAGAACCAGCATTACTTTTCCCCGCTGGCACCTTTGCTGTGGCAGCAAAAGCTGGACGTTTGTCTTTTTTGCTCCGGAGGTTGCCAAAAGCGAAAACAGGTGCTTTTGAGGATGGAGTCCGCAGGAAAGCAGAGAGGGCCAAATTGTCTGGGGCATTTGAAGAGGTTCCAGGAGGCAGTGAGAACCAGCATTACTTTTCCCCGCTGGCACCTTTGCTGTGGCAGCAAAAGCTGGACGTTTGTCTTTTTTGCTCCGGAGGCTGCCGAAAGCGAAAACAGGTGCTTTTGAGGATGGAGTCCGCAGGAAAGCAGAGAGGGCCAAATTGTCTGGGGCATTTGAAAGGGTTCCAGGAGGCAGTGAGAACCAGCATTACTTTTCCCCGCTGGCACCTTTGTTGTGGCAGCAAAAGCTGGACGTTTGTCTTTTTTGCTCCGGAGGTTGCCGAAAGCGAAAACAGGTGCTTTTGAGCATGGAGTCCGCAGGAAAGCAGAGAGGGCCAAATTGTCTGGGGCATTTGAAAGGGTTCCAGGAGGCAGTGAGAACCAGCATTACTTTTCCCCGCTGGCACCTTTGCTGTGGCAGCAAAAGCTGGACGTTTGTCTTTTTTGCTCCGGAGGCTGCCGAAAGCGAAAACAGGTGCTTTTGAGGATGGAGTCCGCAGGAAAGCAGAGAGGGCCAAATTGTCTGTGGCATTTGAAAGGGTTCCAGGAGGCAGTGAGAACCAGCATTACTTTTCCCCGCTGGCACCTTTGCTGTGGCAGCAAAAGCTGGACGTTTGTCTTTTTTGCTCCGGAGGCTGCCGAAAGCGAAAACAGGTGCTTTTGAGGATGGAGTCCGCAGGAAAGCAGAGAGGGCCAAAATGTCTGTGGCATTTGAAGAGGTTCCAGGAGGCAGTGAGAACCAGCATTACTTTTCCCCGCTGGCACCTTTGCTGTGGCAGCAAAAGCTGGACGTTTGTCTTTTTTGCTCCGGAGGCTGCCGAAAGCGAAAACAGGTGCTTTTGAGGATGGAGTCCGCAGGAAAGCAGAGAGAGCCAAATTGTCTGGGGCATTTGAAAGAGTTCCAGGAGGCAGTGAGAACCAGCATCACTTTTCCCCGCTGGCACCTTTGCTGTGGCAGCAAAAGCTGGACGTTTGTCTTTTTACCACCGGAGGGCGCCGAAAGTGAAAAAAGTCGCTTTTGAGGATAGAGTCCGCAGGAAAGCAGAGAGGGCTTAATTGTCTGTGGCATTTGAAAGGGTTCCAGGAGGCAGTGAGAACCAGCATTACTTTTCCCCGCTGGCACCTTTGCTGTGGCAGCAAAAGCTGGACGTTTGTCTTTTTTGCTCCGGAGGCTGCCGAAAGCGAAAACAGGTGCTTTTGAGGATGGAGTCCGCAGGAAAGCAGAGAGGGCCAAATTGTCTGTGGCATTTGAAGAGGTTCCAGGAGGCAGTGAGAACCAGCATTACTTTTCCCCGCTGGCACCTTTGCTGTGGCAGCAAAAGCTGGACGTTTGTCTTTTTTGCTCCGGAGGCTGCCGAAAGCGAAAACAGGTGCTTTTGAGGATGGAGTCCGCAGGAAAGCAGAGAGGGCCAAATTGTCTGGGGCATTTGAAAGGGTTCCAGGAGGCAGTGAGAACCAGCATTACTTTTCCCCGCTGGCACCTTTGCTGTGGCAGCAAAAGCTGGACGTTTGTCTTTTTTGCTCCGGAGGCTGCCGAAAGCGAAAACAGGTGCTTTTGAGGATGGAGTCCACAGGAAAGCAGAGAGGGCCAAATTGTCTGTGGCATTTGAAAGGGTTCCAGGAGGCAGTGAGAACCAGCATTACTTTTCCCCGCTGGCACCTTTGCTGTGGCAGCAAAAGCTGGACGTTTGTCTTTTTTGCTCCGGAGGCTGCCGAAAGCGAAAACAGGTGCTTTTGAGGATGGAGTCCGCAGGAAAGCAGAGAGAGCCAAATTGTCTGGGGCATTTGAAAGAGTTCCAGGAGGCAGTGAGAACCAGCATCACTTTTCCCCGCTGGCACCTTTGCTGTGGCAGCAAAAGCTGGACGTTTGTCTTTTTACCACCGGAGGGCGCCGAAAGTGAAAAAAGTCGCTTTTGAGGATAGAGTCCGCAGGAAAGCAGAGAGGGCTTAATTGTCTGGGGCATTTGAAAGGGTTCCAGGAGGCAGTGAGAACCAGCATTACTTTTCCCCGCTGGCACCTTTGCTGTGGCAGCAAAAGCTGGACGTTTGTCTTTTTTGCTCCGGAGGCTGCCGAAAGCGAAAACAGGTGCTTTTGAGGATGGAGTCCGCAGGAAAGCAGAGAGGGCCAAATTGTCTGTGGCATTTGAAGAGGTTCCAGGAGGCAGTGAGAACCAGCATTACTTTTCCCCGCTGGCACCTTTGCTGTGGCAGCAAAAGCTGGACGTTTGTCTTTTTTGCTCCGGACGCTGCCGAAAGCGAAAACAGGTGCTTTTGAGGATGGAGTCCGCAGGAAAGCAGAGAGGGCCAAATTGTCTGTGGCATTTGAAAGGGTTCCAGGAGGCAGTGAGAACCAGCATTACTTTTCCCCGCTGGCACCTTTGCTGTGGCAGCAAAAGCTGGACGTTTGTCTTTTTTGCTCCGGAGGCTGCCGAAAGCGAAAACAGGTGCTTTTGAGGATGGAGTCCGCAGGAAAGCAGAGAGGGCCAAATTGTCTGTTGCATTTGAAAGGGTTCCAGGAGGCAGTGAGAACCAGCATTACTTTTCCCCGCTGGCACCTTTGCTGTGGCAGCAAAAGCTGGACGTTTGTCTTTTTTGCTCCGGAGGCTGCCGAAAGCGAAAACAGGTGCTTTTGAGGATGGAGTCCGCAGGAAAGCAGAGAGGGCCAAATTGTCTGTGGCATTTGAAAGGGTTCCAGGAGGCAGTGAGAACCAGCATTACTTTTCCCCGCTGGCACCTTTGCTGTGGCAGCAAAAGCTGGACGTTTGTCTTTTTTGCTCCGGAGGCTGCCGAAAGCGAAAACAGGTGCTTTTGAGGATGGAGTCCGCAGGAAAGCAGAGAGGGCCAAATTGTCTGTGGCATTTGAAAGGGTTCCAGGAGGCAGTGAGAACCAGCATTACTTTTCCCCGCTGGCACCTTTGCTGTGGCAGCAAAAGCTGGACGTTTGTCTTTTTTGCTCCGGAGGTTGCCAAAAGCGAAAACAGGTGCTTTTGAGGATGGAGTCCGCAGGAAAGCAGAGAGGGCCAAATTGTCTGGGGCATTTGAAGAGGTTCCAGGAGGCAGTGAGAACCAGCATTACTTTTCCCCGCTGGCACCTTTGCTGTGGCAGCAAAAGCTGGACGTTTGTCTTTTTTGCTCCGGAGGCTGCCGAAAGCGAAAACAGGTGCTTTTGAGGATGGAGTCCGCAGGAAAGCAGAGAGGGCCAAATTGTCTGGGGCATTTGAAAGGGTTCCAGGAGGCAGTGAGAACCAGCATTACTTTTCCCCGCTGGCACCTTTGTTGTGGCAGCAAAAGCTGGACGTTTGTCTTTTTTGCTCCGGAGGTTGCCGAAAGCGAAAACAGGTGCTTTTGAGCATGGAGTCCGCAGGAAAGCAGAGAGGGCCAAATTGTCTGGGGCATTTGAAAGGGTTCCAGGAGGCAGTGAGAACCAGCATTACTTTTCCCCGCTGGCACCTTTGCTGTGGCAGCAAAAGCTGGACGTTTGTCTTTTTTGCTCCGGAGGCTGCCGAAAGCGAAAACAGGTGCTTTTGAGGATGGAGTCCGCAGGAAAGCAGAGAGGGCCAAATTGTCTGTGGCATTTGAAAGGGTTCCAGGAGGCAGTGAGAACCAGCATTACTTTTCCCCGCTGGCACCTTTGCTGTGGCAGCAAAAGCTGGACGTTTGTCTTTTTTGCTCCGGAGGCTGCCGAAAGCGAAAACAGGTGCTTTTGAGGATGGAGTCCGCAGGAAAGCAGAGAGGGCCAAAATGTCTGTGGCATTTGAAGAGGTTCCAGGAGGCAGTGAGAACCAGCATTACTTTTCCCCGCTGGCACCTTTGCTGTGGCAGCAAAAGCTGGACGTTTGTCTTTTTTGCTCCGGAGGCTGCCGAAAGCGAAAACAGGTGCTTTTGAGGATGGAGTCCGCAGGAAAGCAGAGAGAGCCAAATTGTCTGGGGCATTTGAAAGAGTTCCAGGAGGCAGTGAGAACCAGCATCACTTTTCCCCGCTGGCACCTTTGCTGTGGCAGCAAAAGCTGGACGTTTGTCTTTTTACCACCGGAGGGCGCCGAAAGTGAAAAAAGTCGCTTTTGAGGATAGAGTCCGCAGGAAAGCAGAGAGGGCTTAATTGTCTGTGGCATTTGAAAGGGTTCCAGGAGGCAGTGAGAACCAGCATTACTTTTCCCCGCTGGCACCTTTGCTGTGGCAGCAAAAGCTGGACGTTTGTCTTTTTTGCTCCGGAGGCTGCCGAAAGCGAAAACAGGTGCTTTTGAGGATGGAGTCCGCAGGAAAGCAGAGAGGGCCAAATTGTCTGTGGCATTTGAAGAGGTTCCAGGAGGCAGTGAGAACCAGCATTACTTTTCCCCGCTGGCACCTTTGCTGTGGCAGCAAAAGCTGGACGTTTGTCTTTTTTGCTCCGGAGGCTGCCGAAAGCGAAAACAGGTGCTTTTGAGGATGGAGTCCGCAGGAAAGCAGAGAGGGCCAAATTGTCTGGGGCATTTGAAAGGGTTCCAGGAGGCAGTGAGAACCAGCATTACTTTTCCCCGCTGGCACCTTTGCTGTGGCAGCAAAAGCTGGACGTTTGTCTTTTTTGCTCCGGAGGCTGCCGAAAGCGAAAACAGGTGCTTTTGAGGATGGAGTCCACAGGAAAGCAGAGAGGGCCAAATTGTCTGTGGCATTTGAAAGGGTTCCAGGAGGCAGTGAGAACCAGCATTACTTTTCCCCGCTGGCACCTTTGCTGTGGCAGCAAAAGCTGGACGTTTGTCTTTTTTGCTCCGGAGGCTGCCGAAAGCGAAAACAGGTGCTTTTGAGGATGGAGTCCGCAGGAAAGAAGAGAGGGCCAAATTGTCTGGGGCATTTGAAAGGGTTCCAGGAGGCAGTGAGAACCAGCATTACTTTTCCCCGCTGGCACCTTTGCTGTGGCAGCAAAAGCTGGACGTTTGTCTTTTTTGCTCCGGAGGTTGCCGAAAGCGAAAACAGGTGCTTTTGAGCATGGAGTCCGCAGGAAAGCAGAGAGGGCCAAATTGTCTGGGGCATTTGAAAGGGTTCCAGGAGGCAGTGAGAACCAGCATTACTTTTCCCCGCTGGCACCTTTGCTGTGGCAGCAAAAGCTGGACGTTTGTCTTTTTTGCTCCGGAGGTTGCCAAAAGCGAAAACAGGTGCTTTTGAGGATGGAGTCCGCAGGAAAGCAGAGAGGGCCAAATTGTCTGTGGCATTTGAAGAGGTTCCAGGAGGCAGTGAGAACCAGCATTACTTTTCCCCGCTGGCACCTTTGCTGTGGCAGCAAAAGCTGGACGTTTGTCTTTTTTGCTCCGGAGGTTGCTAAAAGCGAAAACAGGTGCTTTTGAGGATGGAGTCCGCAGGAAAGCAGAGAGGGCCAAATTGTCTGTGGCATTTGAAGAGGTTCCAGGAGGCAGTGAGAACCAGCATTACTTTTCCCCGCTGGCACCTTTGCTGTGGCAGCAAAAGCTGGACGTTTGTCTTTTTTGCTCCGGAGGCTGCCGAAAGCGAAAACAGGTGCTTTTGAGGATGGAGTCCGCAGGAAAGCAGAGAGGGCCAAATTGTCTGTGGCATTTGAAGGAGTTCCAGGAGGCAGTGAGAACCAGCATTACTTTTCCCTGCTGGCACCTTTGCTGTGGCAGCAAAAGCTGGACGTTTGTCTTTTTTGCTCCGGAGGGCGCCGAAAGCAAAAATAGGTGCTTTTGAGGATGGAGTCCGCAGGAAAGCAGAGAGGGCCAAATTGTCTGTGGCATTTGAAAGGGTTCCAGGAGGCAGTGAGAACCAGCATTACTTTTCCCCGCTGGCACCTTTGCTGTGGCAGCAAAACCAGGACGTTTGTCTTTTTTGCTCCGGACGCTGCCGAAAGCGAAAACAGGTGCTTTTGAGGATGGAGTCCGCAGGAAAGCAGAGAGGGCCAAAATGTCTGGGGCATTTGAAGAGGTTCCAGGAGGCAGTGAGAACCAGCATTACTTTTCCCCGCTGGCACCTTTGCTGTGGCAGCAAAAGCTGGACGTTTGTCTTTTTTGCTCCGGAGGCTGCCGAAAGCGAAAACAGGTGCTTTTGAGGATGGAGTCCGCAGGAAAGCAGAGAGAGCCAAATTGTCTGGGGCATTTGAAAGAGTTCCAGGAGGCAGTGAGAACCAGCATCACTTTTCCCCGCTGGCACCTTTGCTGTGGCAGCAAAAGCTGGACGTTTGTCTTTTTACCACCGGAGGGCGCCGAAAGTGAAAAAAGTCGCTTTTGAGGATAGAGTCCGCAGGAAAGCAGAGAGGGCTTAATTGTCTGGGGCATTTGAAAGGGTTCCAGGAGGCAGTGAGAACCAGCATTACTTTTCCCCGCTGGCACCTTTGCTGTGGCAGCAAAAGCTGGACGTTTGTCTTTTTTGCTCCGGAGGCTGCCGAAAGCGAAAACAGGTGCTTTTGAGGATGGAGTCCGCAGGAAAGCAGAGAGGGCCAAATTGTCTGTGGCATTTGAAGAGGTTCCAGGAGGCAGTGAGAACCAGCATTACTTTTCCCCGCTGGCACCTTTGCTGTGGCAGCAAAAGCTGGACGTTTGTCTTTTTTGCTCCGGACGCTGCCGAAAGCGAAAACAGGTGCTTTTGAGGATGGAGTCCGCAGGAAAGCAGAGAGGGCCAAATTGTCTGTGGCATTTGAAAGGGTTCCAGGAGGCAGTGAGAACCAGCATTACTTTTCCCCGCTGGCACCTTTGCTGTGGCAGCAAAAGCTGGACGTTTGTCTTTTTTGCTCCGGAGGCTGCCGAAAGCGAAAACAGGTGCTTTTGAGGATGGAGTCCGCAGGAAAGCAGAGAGGGCCAAATTGTCTGTGGCATTTGAAAGGGTTCCAGGAGGCAGTGAGAACCAGCATTACTTTTCCCCGCTGGCACCTTTGCTGTGGCAGCAAAAGCTGGACGTTTGTCTTTTTTGCTCCGGAGGCTGCCGAAAGCGAAAACAGGTGCTTTTGAGGATGGAGTCCGCAGGAAAGCAGAGAGGGCCAAATTGTCTGTGGCATTTGAAAGGGTTCCAGGAGGCAGTGAGAACCAGCATTACTTTTCCCCGCTGGCACCTTTGCTGTGGCAGCAAAACCAGGACGTTTGTCTTTTTTGCTCCGGACGCTGCCGAAAGCGAAAACAGGTGCTTTTGAGGATGGAGTCCGCAGGAAAGCAGAGAGGGCCAAAATGTCTGGGGCATTTGAAGAGGTTCCAGGAGGCAGTGAGAACCAGCATTACTTTTCCCCGCTGGCACCTTTGCTGTGGCAGCAAAAGCTGGACGTTTGTCTTTTTTGCTCCGGAGGCTGCCGAAAGCGAAAACAGGTGCTTTTGAGGATGGAGTCCGCAGGAAAGCAGAGAGAGCCAAATTGTCTGGGGCATTTGAAAGAGTTCCAGGAGGCAGTGAGAACCAGCATCACTTTTCCCCGCTGGCACCTTTGCTGTGGCAGCAAAAGCTGGACGTTTGTCTTTTTACCACCGGAGGGCGCCGAAAGTGAAAAAAGTCGCTTTTGAGGATAGAGTCCGCAGGAAAGCAGAGAGGGCTTAATTGTCTGGGGCATTTGAAAGGGTTCCAGGAGGCAGTGAGAACCAGCATTACTTTTCCCCGCTGGCACCTTTGCTGTGGCAGCAAAAGCTGGACGTTTGTCTTTTTTGCTCCGGAGGCTGCCGAAAGCGAAAACAGGTGCTTTTGAGGATGGAGTCCGCAGGAAAGCAGAGAGGGCCAAATTGTCTGTGGCATTTGAAGAGGTTCCAGGAGGCAGTGAGAACCAGCATTACTTTTCCCCGCTGGCACCTTTGCTGTGGCAGCAAAAGCTGGACGTTTGTCTTTTTTGCTCCGGACGCTGCCGAAAGCGAAAACAGGTGCTTGTGAGGATGGAGTCCGCAGGAAAGCAGAGAGGGCCAAATTGTCTGTGGCATTTGAAAGGGTTCCAGGAGGCAGTGAGAACCAGCATTACTTTTCCCCGCTGGCACCTTTGCTGTGGCAGCAAAAGCTGGACGTTTGTCTTTTTTGCTCCGGAGGCTGCCGAAAGCGAAAACAGGTGCTTTTGAGGATGGAGTCCGCAGGAAAGCAGAGAGGGCCAAATTGTCTGTTGCATTTGAAAGGGTTCCAGGAGGCAGTGAGAACCAGCATTACTTTTCCCCGCTGGCACCTTTGCTGTGGCAGCAAAAGCTGGACGTTTGTCTTTTTTGCTCCGGAGGCTGCCGAAAGCGAAAACAGGTGCTTTTGAGGATGGAGTCCGCAGGAAAGCAGAGAGGGCCAAATTGTCTGTGGCATTTGAAAGGGTTCCAGGAGGCAGTGAGAACCAGCATTACTTTTCCCCGCTGGCACCTTTGCTGTGGCAGCAAAAGCTGGACGTTTGTCTTTTTTGCTCCGGAGGCTGCCGAAAGCGAAAACAGGTGCTTTTGAGGATGGAGTCCGCAGGAAAGCAGAGAGGGCCAAATTGTCTGGGGCATTTGAAGAGGTTCCAGGAGGCAGTGAGAACCAGCATTACTTTTCCCCGCTGGCACCTTTGCTGTGGCAGCAAAAGCTGGACGTTTGTCTTTTTTGCTCCGGAGGCTGCCGAAAGCGAAAACAGGTGCTTTTGAGGATGGAGTCCGCAGGAAAGCAGAGAGGGCCAAATTGTCTGGGGCATTTGAAAGGGTTCCAGGAGGCAGTGAGAACCAGCATTACTTTTCCCCGCTGGCACCTTTGTTGTGGCAGCAAAAGCTGGACGTTTGTCTTTTTTGCTCCGGAGGTTGCCGAAAGCGAAAACAGGTGCTTTTGAGCATGGAGTCCGCAGGAAAGCAGAGAGGGCCAAATTGTCTGGGGCATTTGAAAGGGTTCCAGGAGGCAGTGAGAACCAGCATTACTTTTCCCCGCTGGCACCTTTGCTGTGGCAGCAAAAGCTGGACGTTTGTCTTTTTTGCTCCGGAGGCTGCCGAAAGCGAAAACAGGTGCTTTTGAGGATGGAGTCCGCAGGAAAGCAGAGAGGGCCAAATTGTCTGTGGCATTTGAAAGGGTTCCAGGAGGCAGTGAGAACCAGCATTACTTTTCCCCGCTGGCACCTTTGCTGTGGCAGCAAAAGCTGGACGTTTGTCTTTTTTGCTCCGGAGGCTGCCGAAAGCGAAAACAGGTGCTTTTGAGGATGGAGTCCGCAGGAAAGCAGAGAGGGCCAAAATGTCTGTGGCATTTGAAGAGGTTCCAGGAGGCAGTGAGAACCAGCATTACTTTTCCCCGCTGGCACCTTTGCTGTGGCAGCAAAAGCTGGACGTTTGTCTTTTTTGCTCCGGAGGCTGCCGAAAGCGAAAACAGGTGCTTTTGAGGATGGAGTCCGCAGGAAAGCAGAGAGAGCCAAATTGTCTGGGGCATTTGAAAGAGTTCCAGGAGGCAGTGAGAACCAGCATCACTTTTCCCCGCTGGCACCTTTGCTGTGGCAGCAAAAGCTGGACGTTTGTCTTTTTACCACCGGAGGGCGCCGAAAGTGAAAAAAGTCGCTTTTGAGGATGGAGTCCACAGGAAAGCAGAGAGGGCCAAATTGTCTGTGGCATTTGAAAGGGTTCCAGGAGGCAGTGAGAACCAGCATTACTTTTCCCCGCTGGCACCTTTGCTGTGGCAGCAAAAGCTGGACGTTTGTCTTTTTTGCTCCGGAGGCTGCCGAAAGCGAAAACAGGTGCTTTTGAGGATGGAGTCCGCAGGAAAGCAGAGAGGGCCAAATTGTCTGCGGCATTTGAAAGGGTTCCAGGAGGCAGTGAGAACCAGCATTACTTTTCCCCGCTGGCACCTTTGCTGTGGCAGCAAAAGCTGGACGTTTGTCTTTTTTGCTCCGGAGGTTGCCGAAAGCGAAAACAGGTGCTTTTGAGCATGGAGTCCGCAGGAAAGCAGAGAGGGCCAAATTGTCTGTGGCATTTGAAAGGGTTCCAGGAGGCAGTGAGAACCAGCATTACTTTTCCCCGCTGGCACCTTTGCTGTGGCAGCAAAAGCTGGACGTTTGTCTTTTTTGCTCTGGAGGCTGCCGAAAGCGAAAACAGGTGCTTTTGAGGATGGAGTCCGCAGGAAAGCAGAGAGAGCCAAATTGTCTGGGGCATTTGAAAGAGTTCCAGGAGGCAGTGAGAACCAGCATCACTTTTCCCCGCTGGCACCTTTGCTGTGGCAGCAAAAGCTGGACGTTTGTCTTTTTACCACCGGAGGGCGCCGAAAGTGAAAAAAGTCGCTTTTGAGGATAGAGTCCGCAGGAAAGCAGAGAGGGCTTAATTGTCTGGGGCATTTGAAAGGGTTCCAGGAGGCAGTGAGAACCAGCATTACTTTTCCCCGCTGGCACCTTTGCTGTGGCAGCAAAAGCTGGACGTTTGTCTTTTTTGCTCCGGAGGCTGCCGAAAGCGAAAACAGGTGCTTTTGAGGATGGAGTCCGCAGGAAAGCAGAGAGGGCCAAATTGTCTGTGGCATTTGAAGAGGTTCCAGGAGGCAGTGAGAACCAGCATTACTTTTCCCCGCTGGCACCTTTGCTGTGGCAGCAAAAGCTGGACGTTTGTCTTTTTTGCTCCGGAGGCTGCCGAAAGCGAAAACAGGTGCTTTTGAGGATGGAGTCCGCAGGAAAGCAGAGAGGGCCAAATTGTCTGTGGCATTTGAAAGGGTTCCAGGAGGCAGTGAGAACCAGCATTACTTTTCCCCGCTGGCACCTTTGCTGTGGCAGCAAAAGCTGGACGTTTGTCTTTTTTGCTCCGGACGCTGCCGAAAGCGAAAACAGGTGCTTTTGAGGATGGAGTCCGCAGGAAAGCAGAGAGGGCCAAATTGTCTGTGGCATTTGAAAGGGTTCCAGGAGGCAGTGAGAACCAGCATTACTTTTCCCCGCTGGCACCTTTGCTGTGGCAGCAAAAGCTGGACGTTTGTCTTTTTTGCTCCGGACGCTGCCGAAAGCGAAAACAGGTGCTTTTGAGGATGGAGTCCGCAGGAAAGCAGAGAGGGCCAAATTGTCTGTGGCATTTGAAAGGGTTCCAGGAGGCAGTGAGAACCAGCATTACTTTTCCCCGCTGGCACCTTTGCTGTGGCAGCAAAAGCTGGACGTTTGTCTTTTTTGCTCCGGAGGCTGCCGAAAGCGAAAACAGGTGCTTTTGAGGATGGAGTCCGCAGGAAAGCAGAGAGGGCCAAATTGTCTGTGGCATTTGAAAGGGTTCCAGGAGGCAGTGAGAACCAGCATTACTTTTCCCCGCTGGCACCTTTGCTGTGGCAGCAAAAGCTGGACGTTTGTCTTTTTTGCTCCGGAGGTTGCCAAAAGCGAAAACAGGTGCTTTTGAGGATGGAGTCCGCAGGAAAGCAGAGAGGGCCAAATTGTCTGGGGCATTTGAAGAGGTTCCAGGAGGCAGTGAGAACCAGCATTACTTTTCCCCGCTGGCACCTTTGCTGTGGCAGCAAAAGCTGGACGTTTGTCTTTTTTGCTCCGGAGGCTGCCGAAAGCGAAAACAGGTGCTTTTGAGGATGGAGTCCGCAGGAAAGCAGAGAGGGCCAAATTGTCTGTGGCATTTGAAAGGGTTCCAGGAGGCAGTGAGAACCAGCATTACTTTTCCCCGCTGGCACCTTTGTTGTGGCAGCAAAAGCTGGACGTTTGTCTTTTTTGCTCCGGAGGTTGCCGAAAGCGAAAACAGGTGCTTTTGAGCATGGAGTCCGCAGGAAAGCAGAGAGGGCCAAATTGTCTGGGGCATTTGAAAGGGTTCCAGGAGGCAGTGAGAACCAGCATTACTTTTCCCCGCTGGCACCTTTGCTGTGGCAGCAAAAGCTGGACGTTTGTCTTTTTTGCTCTGGAGGTTGCCGAAAGCGAAAACAGGTGCTTTTGAGGATGGAGTCCGCAGGAAAGCAGAGAGGGCCAAAATGTCTGTGGCATTTGAAGAGGTTCCAGGAGGCAGTGAGAACCAGCATTACTTTTCCCCGCTGGCACCTTTGCTGTGGCAGCAAAAGCTGGACGTTTGTCTTTTTTGCTCCGGAGGCTGCCGAAAGCGAAAACAGGTGCTTTTGAGGATGGAGTCCGCAGGAAAGCAGAGAGAGCCAAATTGTCTGGGGCATTTGAAAGAGTTCCAGGAGGCAGTGAGAACCAGCATCACTTTTCCCCGCTGGCACCTTTGCTGTGGCAGCAAAAGCTGGACGTTTGTCTTTTTACCACCGGAGGGCGCCGAAAGTGAAAAAAGTCGCTTTTGAGGATAGAGTCCGCAGGAAAGCAGAGAGGGCTTAATTGTCTGGGGCATTTGAAAGGGTTCCAGGAGGCAGTGAGAACCAGCATTACTTTTCCCCGCTGGCACCTTTGCTGTGGCAGCAAAAGCTGGACGTTTGTCTTTTTTGCTCCGGAGGCTGCCGAAAGCGAAAACAGGTGCTTTTGAGGATGGAGTCCGCAGGAAAGCAGAGAGGGCCAAATTGTCTGTGGCATTTGAAGAGGTTCCAGGAGGCAGTGAGAACCAGCATTACTTTTCCCCGCTGGCACCTTTGCTGTGGCAGCAAAAGCTGGACGTTTGTCTTTTTTGCTCCGGAGGCTGCCGAAAGCGAAAACAGGTGCTTTTGAGGATGGAGTCCGCAGGAAAGCAGAGAGGGCCAAATTGTCTGTGGCATTTGAAAGGGTTCCAGGAGGCAGTGAGAACCAGCATTACTTTTCCCCGCTGGCACCTTTGCTGTGGCAGCAAAAGCTGGACGTTTGTCTTTTTTGCTCCGGAGGCTGCCAAAAGCGAAAACAGGTGCTTTTGAGGATGGAGTCCACAGGAAAGCAGAGAGGGCCAAATTGTCTGTGGCATTTGAAAGGGTTCCAGGAGGCAGTGAGAACCAGCATTACTTTTCCCCGCTGGCACCTTTGCTGTGGCAGCAAAAGCTGTACGTTTGTCTTTTTTGCTCCGGAGGCTGCCGAAAGCGAAAACAGGTGCTTTTGAGGATGGAGTCCGCAGGAAAGAAGAGAGGGCCAAATTGTCTGGGGCATTTGAAAGGGTTCCAGGGAGGCAGTGAGAACCAGCATTACTTTTCCCCGCTGGCACCTTTGCTGTGGCAGCAAAAGCTGGACGTTTGTCTTTTTTGCTCCGGAGGTTGCCGAAAGCGAAAACAGGTGCTTTTGAGCATGGAGTCCGCAGGAAAGCAGAGAGGGCCAAATTGTCTGGGGCATTTGAAAGGGTTCCAGGAGGCAGTGAGAACCAGCATTACTTTTCCCCGCTGGCACCTTTGCTGTGGCAGCAAAAGCTGGACGTTTGTCTTTTTTGCTCTGGAGGCTGCCGAAAGCGAAAACAGGTGCTTTTGAGGATGGAGTCCGCAGGAAAGCAGAGAGAGCCAAATTGTCTGGGGCATTTGAAAGAGTTCCAGGAGGCAGCGAGAACCAGCATCACTTTTCCCCGCTGGCACCTTTGCTGTGGCAGCAAAAGCTGGACGTTTGTCTTTTTACCACCGGAGGGCGCCGAAAGTGAAAAAAGTCGCTTTTGAGGATAGAGTCCGCAGGAAAGCAGAGAGGGCTTAATTGTCTGGGGCATTTGAAAGGGTTCCAGGAGGCAGTGAGAACCAGCATTACTTTTCCCCGCTGGCACCTTTGCTGTGGCAGCAAAAGCTGGACGTTTGTCTTTTTTGCTCCGGAGGCTGCCGAAAGCGAAAACAGGTGCTTTTGAGGATGGAGTCCGCAGGAAAGCAGAGAGGGCCAAATTGTCTGTGGCATTTGAAGAGGTTCCAGGAGGCAGTGAGAACCAGCATTACTTTTCCCCGCTGGCACCTTTGCTGTGGCAGCAAAAGCTGGACGTTTGTCTTTTTTGCTCCGGAGGCTGCCGAAAGCGAAAACAGGTGCTTTTGAGGATGGAGTCCACAGGAAAGCAGAGAGGGCCAAATTGTCTGTGGCATTTGAAAGGGTTCCAGGAGGCAGTGAGAACCAGCATTACTTTTCCCCGCTGGCACCTTTGCTGTGGCAGCAAAAGCTGGACGTTTGTCTTTTTTGCTCCGGAGGTTGCCGAAAGCGAAAACAGGTGCTTTTGAGCATGGAGTCCGCAGGAAAGCAGAGAGGGCCAAATTGTCTGGGGCATTTGAAAGGGTTCCAGGAGGCAGTGAGAACGAGCATTACTTTTCCCCGCTGGCACCTTTGCTGTGGCAGCAAAAGCTGGACGTTTGTCTTTTTTGCTCCGGAGGCTGCCGAAAGCGAAAACAGGTGCTTTTGAGGATGGAGTCCGCAGGAAAGCAGAGAGGGCCAAATTGTCTGGGGCATTTGAAAGGGTTCCAGGAGGCAGTGAGAACCAGCATTACTTTTCCCCGCTGGCACCTTTGCTGTGGCAGCAAAAGCTGGACGTTTGTCTTTTTTGCTCCGGAGGTTGCCAAAAGCGAAAACAGGTGCTTTTGAGGATGGAGTCCGCAGGAAAGCAGAGAGGGCCAAATTGTCTGTGGCATTTGAAGAGGTTCCAGGAGGCAGTGAGAACCAGCATTACTTTTCCCCGCTGGCACCTTTGCTGTGGCAGCAAAAGCTGGACGTTTGTCTTTTTTGCTCCGGAGGCTGCCAAAAGCGAAAATAGGTGCTTTTGAGGATGGAGTCCGCAGGAAAGCAGAGAGGGCCAAATTGTCTGTGGCATTTGAAGGAGTTCCAGGAGGCAGTGAGAACCAGCATCACTTTTCCCTGCTGGCACCTTTACTGTGGCAGCAAAAGCTGGACGTTTGTCTTTTTTGCTCCGGAGGCTGCCGAAAGCGAAAACAGGTGCTTTTGAGGATGGAGTCCGCAGGAAAGCAGAGAGGGCCAAATTGTCTGTGGCATTTGAAAGGGTTCCAGGAGGCAGTGAGAACCAGCATTACTTTTCCCCGCTGGCACCTTTGCTGTGGCAGCAAAAGCTGGACGTTTGTCTTTTTTGCTCCGGAGGTTGCCGAAAGCGAAAACAGGTGCTTTTGAGCATGGAGTCCGCAGGAAAGCAGAGAGGGCCAAATTGTCTGTGGCATTTGAAAGGGTTCCAGGAGGCAGTGAGAACCAGCATTACTTTTCCCCGCTGGCACCTTTGCTGTGGCAGCAAAAAGTTGGACGTTTGTCTTTTTTGCTCCGGAGGTTGCCAAAAGCGAAAACAGGTGCTTTTGAGGATGGAGTCCGCAGGAAAGCAGAGAGGGCCAAATTGTCTGGGGCATTTGAAGAGGTTCCAGGAGGCAGTGAGAACCAGCATTACTTTTCCCCGCTGGCACCTTTGCTGTGGCAGCAAAAGCTGGACGTTTGTCTTTTTTGCTCCGGAGGCTGCCGAAAGCGAAAACAGGTGCTTTTGAGGATGGAGTCCACAGGAAAGCAGAGAGGGCCAAATTGTCTGCGGCATTTGAAAGGGTTCCAGGAGGCAGTGAGAACCAGCATTACTTTTCCCCGCTGGCACCTTTGCTGTGGCAGCAAAAGCTGGACGTTTGTCTTTTTTGCTCCGGAGGCTGCCGAAAGCGAAAACAGGTGCTTTTGAGGATGGAGTCCGCAGGAAAGCAGAGAGGGCCAAATTGTCTGTGGCATTTGAAAGGGTTCCAGGAGGCAGTGAGAACCAGCATTACTTTTCCCCGCTGGCACCTTTGCTGTGGCAGCAAAAGCTGGACGTTTGTCTTTTTTACTCCGGAGGTTGCCGAAAGCGAAAACAGGTGCTTTTGAGGATGGAGTCCGCAGGAAAGCAGAGAGAGCCAAATTGTCTGGGGCATTTGAAAGAGTTCCAGGAGGCAGTGAGAACCAGCATCACTTTTCCCCGCTGGCACCTTTGCTGTGGCAGCAAAAGCTGGACGTTTGTCTTTTTACCACCGGAGGGCGCCGAAAGTGAAAAAAGTCGCTTTTGAGGATAGAGTCCGCAGGAAAGCAGAGAGGGCTTAATTGTCTGGGGCATTTGAAAGGGTTCCAGGAGGCAGTGAGAACCAGCATTACTTTTCCCCGCTGGCACCTTTGCTGTGGCAGCAAAAGCTGGACGTTGTCTTTTTTGCTCCGGAGGCTGCCGAAAGCGAAAACAGGTGCTTTTGAGGATGGAGTCCGCAGGAAAGCAGAGAGGCCAAATTGTCTGTGGCATTTGAAAGGGTTCCAGGAGGCAGTGAGAACCAGCATTACTTTTCCCCGCTGGCACCTTTGCTGTGGCAGCAAAAGCTGGACGTTTGTCTTTTTTGCTCCGGAGGCTGCCAAAAGCGAAAACAGGTGCTTTTGAGGATGGAGTCCACAGGAAAGCAGAGAGGGCCAAATTGTCTGTGGCATTTGAAAGGGTTCCAGGAGGCAGTGAGAACCAGCATTACTTTTCCCGCTGGCACCTTTGCTGTGGCAGCAAAAGCTGGACGTTTGTCTTTTTTGCTCCGGAGGCTGCCGAAAGCGAAAACAGGTGCTTTTGAGGATGGAGTCCACAGGAAAGAAGAGAGGGCCAAATTGTCTGGGGCATTTGAAAGGGTTCCAGGAGGCAGTGAGAACCAGCATTACTTTTCCCCGCTGGCACCTTTGCTGTGGCAGCAAAAGCTGGACGTTTGTCTTTTTTGCTCCGGAGGTTGCCGAAAGCGAAAACAGGTGCTTTTGAGCATGGAGTCCGCAGGAAAGCAGAGAGGGCCAAATTGTCTGGGCATTTGAAAGGGTTCCAGGAGGCAGTGAGAACCAGCATTACTTTTCCCCGCTGGCACCTTTGCTGTGGCAGCAAAAGCTGGACGTTTGTCTTTTTTGCTCTGGAGGCTGCCGAAAGCGAAAACAGGTGCTTTTGAGGATGGAGTCCGCAGGAAAGCAGAGAGAGCCAAATTGTCTGGGGCATTGAAAGAGTTCCAGGAGGCAGTGAGAACCAGCATCACTTTTCCCCGCTGGCACCTTTGCTGTGGCAGCAAAAGCTGGACGTTTGTCTTTTTACCACCGGAGGGCGCCGAAAGTGAAAAAAGTCGCTTTTGAGGATAGAGTCCGCAGGAAAGCAGAGAGGGCTTAATTGTCTGGGGCATTTGAAAGGGTTCCAGGAGGCAGTGAGAACCAGCATTACTTTTCCCGCTGGCACCTTTGCTGTGGCAGCAAAAGCTGGACGTTTGTCTTTTTGCTCCGGAGGCTGCCGAAAGCGAAAACAGGTGCTTTTGAGGATGGAGTCCGCAGGAAAGCAGAGAGGGCCAAATTGTCTGTGGCATTTGAAGAGGTTCCAGGAGGCAGTGAGAACCAGCATACTTTTCCCCGCTGGCACCTTTGCTGTGGCAGCAAAAGCTGGACGTTTGTCTTTTTTGCTCCGGAGGCTGCCGAAAGCGAAAACAGGTGCTTTTGAGCATGGAGTCCGCAGGAAAGCAGAGAGGGCCAAATTGTCTGTGGCATTTGAAAGGGTTCCAGGAGGCAGTGAGAACCAGCATTACTTTTCCCCGCTGGCACCTTTGCTGTGGCAGCAAAAGCTGGACGTTTGTCTTTTTTGCTCCGGAGGCTGCCGAAAGCGAAAACAGGTGCTTTTGAGGATGGAGTCCACAGGAAAGCAGAGAGGGCCAAATTGTCTGTGGCATTTGAAAGGGTTCCAGGAGGCAGTGAGAACCAGCATTACTTTTCCCCGCTGGCACCTTTGCTGTGGCAGCAAAACCTGGACGTTTGTCTTTTTTGCTCCGGAGGCTGCCGAAAGCGAAAACAGGTGCTTTTGAGGATGGAGTCCGCAGGAAAGCAGAGAGGCCAAATTGTCTGTGGCATTTGAAAGGGTTCCAGGAGGCAGTGAGAACCAGCATTACTTTCCCCGCTGGCACCTTTGCTGTGGCAGCAAAAGCTGGACGTTTGTCTTTTTTGCTCCGGAGGTTGCCGAAAGCGAAAACAGGTGCTTTTGAGCATGGAGTCCGCAGGAAAGCAGAGAGGGCCAAATTGTCTGGGCATTTGAAAGGGTTCCAGGAGGCAGTGAGAACGAGCATTACTTTTCCCCGCTGGCACCTTTGCTGTGGCAGCAAAAGCTGGACGTTTGTCTTTTTTGCTCCGGAGGCTGCCGAAAGCGAAAACAGGTGCTTTTGAGGATGGAGTCCGCAGGAAAGCAGAGAGGGCCAAATTGTCTGTGGCATTTGAAAGGGTTCCAGGAGGCAGTGAGAACCAGCATTACTTTTCCCCGCTGGCACCTTTGCTGTGGCAGCAAAAGCTGGACGTTTGTCTTTTTTGCTCCGGAGGTTGACAAAAGCGAAAACAGGTGCTTTTGAGGATGGAGTCCGCAGGAAAGCAGAGAGGGCCAAATTGTCTGTGGCATTTGAAGAGGTTCCAGGAGGCAGTGAGAACCAGCATTACTTTTCCCCGCTGGCACCTTTGCTGTGGCAGCAAAAGCTGGACGTTTGTCTTTTTTGCTCCGGAGGCTGCCGAAAGCGAAAACAGGTGCTTTTGAGGATGGAGTCCACAGGAAAGCAGACAGGGCCAAATTGTCTGCCGGCATTTGAAAGGGTTCCAGGAGGCAGTGAGAACCAGCATTACTTTTCCCGCTGGCACCTTTGCTGTGGCAGCAAAAGCTGGACGTTTGTCTTTTTTGCTCCGGAGGCTGCCAAAAGCGAAAATAGGTGCTTTTGAGGATGGAGTCCGCAGGAAAGCAGAGAGGGCCAAATTGTCTGTGGCATTTGAAGGAGTTCCAGGAGGCAGTGAGAACCAGCATCACTTTTCCCTGCTGGCACCTTTACTGTGGCAGCAAAAGCTGGACGTTTGTCTTTTTTGCTCCGGAGGCTGCCGAAAGCGAAAACAGGTGCTTTTGAGGATGGAGTCCGCAGGAAAGCAGAGAGGGCCAAATTGTCTGGGGCATTTGAAAGGGTTCCAGGAGGCAGTGAGAACCAGCATTACTTTTCCCCGCTGGCACCTTTGCTGTGGCAGCAAAAGCTGGACGTTTGTCTTTTTTGCTCCGGAGGTTGCCGAAAGCGAAAACAGGTGCTTTTGAGCATGGAGTCCGCAGGAAAGCAGAGAGGGCCAAATTGTCTGTGGCATTTGAAAGGGTTCCAGGAGGCAGTGAGAACCAGCATTACTTTTCCCCGCTGGCACCTTTGTTGTGGCAGCAAAAGCTGGACGTTTGTCTTTTTTGCTCCGGAGGCTGCCGAAAGCGAAAACAGGTGCTTTTGAGGATGGAGTCCGCAGGAAAGCAGAGAGGGCCAAATTGTCTGTGGCATTTGAAAGGGTTCCAGGAGGCAGTGAGAACCAGCATTACTTTTCCCCGCTGGCACCTTTGCTGTGGCAGCAAAAGTTGGACGTTTGTCTTTTTTGCTCCGGAGGTTGCCAAAAGCGAAAACAGGTGCTTTTGAGGATGGAGTCCGCAGGAAAGCAGAGAGGGCCAAATTGTCTGGGGCATTTGAAGAGGTTCCAGGAGGCAGTGAGAACCAGCATTACTTTTCCCCGCTGGCACCTTTGCTGTGGCAGCAAAAGCTGGACGTTTGTCTTTTTTGCTCCGGAGGCTGCCGAAAGCGAAAACAGGTGCTTTTGAGGATGGAGTCCGCAGGAAAGCAGAGAGGGCCAAATTGTCTGTGGCATTTGAAAGGGTTCCAGGAGGCAGTGAGAACCAGCATTACTTTTCCCCGCTGGCACCTTTGCTGTGGCAGCAAAAGCTGGACGTTTGTCTTTTTTACTCCGGAGGTTGCCGAAAGCGAAAACAGGTGCTTTTGAGGATGGAGTCCGCAGGAAAGCAGAGAGGGCCAAATTGTCTGTGGCATTTGAAAGGGTTCCAGGAGGCAGTGAGAACCAGCATCACTTTTCCCCGCTGGCACCTTTGCTGTGGCAGCAAAAGCTGGACGTTTGTCTTTTTACCACCGGAGGGCGCCGAAAGTGAAAAAAGTCGCTTTTGAGGATAGAGTCCGCAGGAAAGCAGAGAGGGCTTAATTGTCTGGGGCATTTGAAAGGGTTCCAGGAGGCAGTGAGAACCAGCATTACTTTTCCCTGCTGGCACCTTTACTGTGGCAGCAAAAGCTGGACGTTTGTCTTTTTTGCTCCGGAGGCTGCCGAAAGCGAAAACAGGTGCTTTTGAGGATGGAGTCCGCAGGAAAGCAGAGAGGGCCAAATTGTCTGGGGCATTTGAAAGGGTTCCAGGAGGCAGTGAGAACCAGCATTACTTTTCCCCGCTGGCACCTTTGCTGTGGCAGCAAAAGCTGGACGTTTGTCTTTTTTGCTCCGGAGGCTGCCGAAAGCGAAAACAGGTGCTTTTGAGGATGGAGTCCGCAGGAAAGCAGAGAGGGCCAAACTGTCTGGGGCATTTGAAAGAGTTCCAGGAGGCAGTGAGAACCAGCTTTACTTTTCCCCGCTGGCACCTTTGCTGTGGCAGCAAAAGCTGGACGTTTTTCTTTTTTGCTCCGGAGGTTGCCAAAAGCGAAAACAGGTGCTTTTGAGGATGGAGTCCGCAGGAAAGCAGAGAGGGCCAAATTGTCTGTGGCATTTGAAGAGGTTCCAGGAGGCAGTGAGAACCAGCATTACTTTTCCCCGCTGGCACCTTTGCTGTGGCAGCAAAAGCTGGACGTTTGTCTTTTTTGCTCCGGAGGTTGCTAAAAGCGAAAACAGGTGCTTTTGAGGATGGAGTCCGCAGGAAAGCAGAGAGGGCCAAATTGTCTGTGGCATTTGAAGAGCTTCCAGGAGGCAGTGAGAACCAGCATTACTTTTCCCCGCTGGCACCTTTGCTGTGGCAGCAAAAGCTGGACGTTTGTCTTTTTTGCTCCGGAGGCTGCCGAAAGCGAAAACAGGTGCTTTTGAGGATGGAGTCCGCAGGAAAGCAGAGAGGGCCAAATTGTCTGTGGCATTTGAAGGAGTTCCAGGAGGCAGTGAGAACCAGCATTACTTTTCCCTGCTGGCACCTTTGCTGTGGCAGCAAAAGCTGGACGTTTGTCTTTTTTGCTCCGGAGGGCGCCGAAAGCAAAAATAGGTGCTTTTGAGGATGGAGTCCGCAGGAAAGCAGAGAGGGCCAAATTGTCTGTGGCATTTGAAAGGGTTCCAGGAGGCAGTGAGAACCAGCATTACTTTTCCCCGCTGGCACCTTTGCTGTGGCAGCAAAACCTGGACGTTTGTCTTTTTTGCTCCGGAGGTTGCCGAAAGCGAAAACAGGTGCTTTTGAGGATGGAGTCCGCAGGAAAGCAGAGAGGGCCAAATTGTCTGTGGCATTTGAAGAGGTTCCAGGAGGCAGTGAGAACCAGCATTACTTTTCCCCGCTGGCACCTTTGCTGTGGCAGCAAAAGCTGGACGTTTGTCTTTTTTGCTCCGGAGGTTGCCAAAAGCGAAAACAGGTGCTTTTGAGGATGGAGTCCGCAGGAAAGCAGAGAGGGCCAAATTGTCTGGGGCATTTGAAGAGGTTCCAGGAGGCAGTGAGAACCAGCATTACTTTTCCCCGCTGGCACCTTTGCTGTGGCAGCAAAAGCTGGACGTTTGTCTTTTTTGCTCTGGAGGTTGCTAAAAGCGAAAACAGGTGCTTTTGAGGATGGAGTCCGCAGGAAAGCAGAGAGGGCCAAATTGTCTGTGGCATTTGAAGAGGTTCCAGGAGGCAGTGAGAACCAGCATTACTTTTCCCCGCTGGCACCTTTGCTGTGGCAGCAAAAGCTGGACGTTTGTCTTTTTTGCTCCGGAGGCTGCCGAAAGCGAAAACAGGTGCTTTTGAGGATGGAGTCCGCAGGAAAGCAGAGAGGGCCAAATTGTCTGTGGCATTTGAAGGAATTCCAGGAGGCAGTGAGAACCAGCATTACTTTTCCCTGCTGGCACCTTTGCTGTGGCAGCAAAAGCTGGACGTTTGTCTTTTTTGCTCCGGAGGGCGCCGAAAGCAAAAATAGGTGCTTTTGAGGATGGAGTCCGCAGGAAAGCAGAGAGGGCCAAATTGTCTGTGGCATTTGAAAGGGTTCCAGGAGGCAGTGAGAACCAGCATTACTTTTCCCCGCTGGCACCTTTGCTGTGGCAGCAAAAGCTGGACGTTTGTCTTTTTTGCTCCGGAGGTTGCCGAAAGCGAAAACAGGTGCTTTTGAGGATGGAGTCCGCAGGAAAGCAGAGAGGGCCAAAATGTCTGTGGCATTTGAAGAGGTTCCAGGAGGCAGTGAGAACCAGCATTACTTTTCCCCGCTGGCACCTTTGCTGTGGCAGCAAAAGCTGGACGTTTGTCTTTTTTGCTCCGGAGGCTGCCGAAAGCGAAAACAGGTGCTTTTGAGGATGGAGTCCGCAGGAAAGCAGAGAGGGCCAAATTGTCTGTGGCATTTGAAAGGGTTCCAGGAGGCAGTGAGAACCAGCATTACTTTTCCCCGCTGGCACCTTTGCTGTGGCAGCAAAAGCTGGACGTTTGTCTTTTTTGCTCCGGAGGCTGCCGAAAGCGAAAACAGGTGCTTTCGAGGATGGAGTCCACAGGAAAGCAGAGAGGGCCAAATTGTCTGGGGCATTTGAAAGGGTTCCAGGAGGCAGTGAGAACCAGCATTACTTTTCCCCGCTGGCACCTTTGCTGTGGCAGCAAAAGCTGGACGTTTGTCTTTTTTGCTCCTGAAGTTGCCGACAGCGAAAACAGGTGCTTTTGAGGATGGAGTCCGCAGGAAAGCAGAGAGGGCCAAATTGTCTGTGGCATTTGAAAGAGTTCCAGGAGGCAGTGAGAACCAGCATTACTTTTCCCCGCTGGCACCTTTGCTGTGGCAGCAAAAGCTGGACGTTTGTCTTTTTTGCTCCGGAGGTTGCCGAAAGCGAAAACAGGTGCTTTTGAGGATGGAGTCCGCAGGAAAGCAGAGAGGGCCAAATTGTCTGTGGCATTTGAAAGGGTTCCAGGAGGCAGTGAGAACCAGCATTACTTTTCCCCGCTGGCACCTTTGCTGTGGCAGCAAAAGCTGGACGTTTGTCTTTTTTGCTCCGGAGGCTGCCGAAAGCGAAAACAGGTGCTTTTGAGGATGGAGTCCGCAGGAAAGCAGAGAGGGCCAAATTGTCTGTGGCATTTGAAAGAGTTCCAGGAGGCAGTGAGAACCAGCATTACTTTTCCCCGCTGGCACCTTTGCTGTGGCAGCAAAAGCTGTACGTTTGTCTTTTTTGGTCCGGAGGTTGCCGAAAGCGAAAACAGGTGCTTTTGAGGCTGGAGTCCGCAGGAAAGCAGAGAGGGCCAAATTGTCTGTGGCATTTGAAGAGGTTCCAGGAGGCAATGAGGACCAGCATCACTTTTCCCCGCTGGCACCTTTGCTGTGGCAGCAAAAGCTGGACGTTTGTCTTTTTTGCTCCGGAGGCTGCCGAAAGCGAAAACAGGTGCTTTTGAGGATGGAGTCCGCAGGAAAGCAGAGAGGGCCAAATTGTCTGGGGCATTTGAAGAGGTTCCAGGAGGCAATGAGGACCAGCATCACTTTTCCCCGCTGGCACCTTTGCTGTGGCAGCAAAACCTGGACGTTTGTCTTTTTTGCTCCTGAAGTTGCCGACAGCGAAAACAGGTGCTTTTGAGGATGGAGTCCTCATGAAAGCCGATAGGGCCAAATTGTCTGGGGCATTTGAAGAGGTTCCAGGACGCAGTGAGAACCAGCATTACTTTTCCCCGCTGGCACCTTTGCTGTGGCAGCAAAAGCTGGACGTTTGACTGTTTTGCTCCTGAGGATGCCGAAAGCGAAAACAGCTGCTTTTGAGGATGGAGTCCGCTGGTAAGCAGAGAGGGCCAAATTGTCTGGGGCATTTGAAAGGGTTCCAGGAGGCAGTGAGAACCAGCATTACTTTTCCCCGCTGGCACCTTTGCTGTGGCAGCAAAAGCTGGACGTTTGTCTTTTTTGCTCCGGAGGCTGCCGAAAGCGAAAACAGGTGCTTTTGAGGATGGAGTCCGCAGGAAAGCAGAGAGGGCCAAATTGTCTGGGGTATTTGAAGAGGTTCCAGGAGGCAGTGAGAACCAGCATTACTTTTGCCCGCTGGCACCTTTGCTGTGGCGGCAAAACCTGGACGTTTGTCTTTTTTGCTCCGGAGGTTGCCGAAAGCGAAAACAGCTGCTTTTGAGGATGGAGTCCCCGGGAAAGCAGAGAGGGCCAAATTGCGTAGGGCATTTGAAGGGGTTCCAGGACGCAGTGAGAACCAGCATTACTTTTGCCCGCTGGCACCTTTGCTGTGGCAGCAAAAGCTGGACGTTTGTCTTTTTTGCTCCAAACAGCGCCGAAAGCGAAAAAAGGTGCTTTTGAGGCTAGAGTGCGCAGGAAAGCAGAGAGGGCCAAATTGTCTGGGGCATTTGAAGGGGTTCCAGGAGGCAGTGAGGACCAGCATCACTTTTCCCCGCTGGCACCTTTGCTGTGGCAGCAAAAGCTGGACGTTTGTCTTTTTTGCTCCGGAGGGCGCAGAAAGTGAAAAAAGGTGCTTTTGAGGCTAGAGTGCGCAGGAAAGCAGAGAGGGCCAAATTGTCTGGGGCATTTGAAGGGGTTCCAGGAGGCAGTGAGGACCAGCATCACTTTTCCCCGCTGGCACCTTTGCTGTGGCAGCAAAAGCTGGACGTTGGTCTTTTTTCCTCCAGGAAGCGCCGAAAGTGAAAAAAGGTGCTTTTGAGGCTATATTCCGCAGGAAAGCAGAGAGGGCCAAATTGTCTGGGGCATTTGAAGGGGTTCCAGGAGGCAGTGAGGACCAGCATCACTTTTCCCCGCTGGCACCTTTGCTGTGGCAGCAAAAGCTGGACGTTGGTCTTTTTTCCTCCAGGAAGCGCCGAAAGTGAAAAAAGGTGCTTTTGAGGCTATATTCCGCAGGAAAGCAGAGAGGGCCAAATTGTGTGGGGCATTTGAAGGGGTTCCAGGAGGCAGTGAGGACCAGCATCACTTTTCCCCGCTGGCACCTTTGCTGTGGCAGCAAAAGCTGGACGTTTGTCTTTTTTCCTCCTGGGGGCGCCGAAAGTGAAAAAGGTGCTTTTGAGGCTAGAGTGCGCAGGAAAGCAGAGAGGGCCAAATTGTGTGGGGCATTTGAAGAGGTTCCAGGAGGCAGTGAGGACCAGCATCACTTTTCCCCGCTGGCACCTTTGCTGTGGCAGCAAAAGCTGGACGTTTGTCTTTTTTCCTCCAGGGGGCGCCGAAAGTGAAAAAAGGTGCTTTTGAGGCTAGAGTCCGCAGGAAAGCAGAGAGGGCCAAATTGTGTGGGGCATTTGAAGGGGTTCCAGGAGGCAGTGAGGACCAGCATCACTTTTCCCCGCTGGCACCTTTGCTGTGGCAGCAAAAGCTGGACGTTTGTCCTTTTTCCACCAGGGGGCGCCGAAAGTGAAAAAAGGTCCTTTTGAGGCTAGAGTGCGCAGGAAAGCAGAGAGGGCCAAATTGTATGGGGCATTTGAATGGGTTCCAGGAGGCAGTGAGGACCAGCATCACTTTTCCCCGCTGGCACCTTTGCTGTGGCAGCAAAAGCTGGACGTTTGTCTTTTTACCACCGGAGGGCGCCGAAAGTGAAAAAAGGTGCTTTGGAGGCTATATTCCGCAGGAAAGCAGAGAGGGCCAAATTGTCTGGGGCATTTGAAGGGGTTCCAGGAGGCAGTGAGGACCAGCATCACTTTTCCCCGCTGGCACCTTTGCTGTGGCAGCAAAAGCTGGACGTTTGTCTTTTTTCCTCCAGGGGGCGCCGAAAGTGAAAAAAGGTGCTTTTGAGGCTAGAGTCCGCAGGAAAGCAGAGAGGGCCAAATTGTCTGGGGCATTTGAAGGGGTTCCAGGAGGCAGTGAGGACCAGCATCACTTTTCCCCGCTGGCACCTTTGCTGTGGCAGCAAAAGCTGGACGTTTGTCTTTTTTGCTCCGGAGGGCGCCGAAAGTGAAAAAAGGTGCTTTTGAGGCTAGAGTGCGCAGGAAAGCAGAGAGGGCCAAATTGTCTGGGGCATTTGAAGGGGTTCCAGGAGGCAGTGAGGACCAGCATCACTTTTCCCCGCTGGCACCTTTGCTGTGGCAGCAAAAGCTGGACGTTTTTCTTTTTTCCTCCAGGGGGCGCCGAAAGTGAAAAACGGTGCTTTTGAGGCTAGAGTGCGCAGGAAAGCAGAGAGGGCCAAATTGTGTGGGGCATTTGAAGGGGTTCCAGGAGGCAGTGAGGACCAGCATCACTTTTCCCCGCTGGCACCTTTGCTGTGGCAGCAAAAGCTGGACGTTTGTCTTTTTTGTTCCGGAGGTCGCCGAAAGTGAAAAAAGGTGCTTTGGAGGCTATATTCCGCAGGAAAGCAGAGAGGGCCAAATTGTCTGGGGCATTTGAAGGGGTTCCAGGAGGCAGTGAGGACCAGCATCACTTTTCCCCGCTGGCACCTTTGCTGTGGCAGCAAAAGCTGGACGTTTGTCTTTTTTCCTCCAGGGGGCGCCGAAAGTGAAAAAAGGTGCTTTTGAGGCTAGAGTCCGCAGGAAAGCAGAGAGGGCCAAATTGTCTGGGGCATTTGAAGGGGTTCCAGGAGGCAGTGAGGACCAGCATCACTTTTCCCCGCTGGCACCTTTGCTGTGGCAGCAAAAGCTGGACGTTTGTCTTTTTTGCTCCGGAGGGCGCCGAAAGTGAAAAAAGGTGCTTTTGAGGCTAGAGTGCGCAGGAAAGCAGAGAGGGCCAAATTGTGTGGGGCATTTGAAGGGGTTCCAGGAGGCAGTGAGGACCAGCATCACTTTTCCCCGCTGGCACCTTTGCTGTGGCAGCAAAAGCTGGACGTTTGTCTTTTTTGCTCCAAACAGTGCCGAAAGTGAAAAAAGGTGCTTTTGAGGCTAGAGTCCGCAGGAAAGCAGAGAGGGCCAAATTATGTGGGGCATTTGAAGGGGTTCCAGGAGGCAGTGAGGACCAGCATCACTTTTCCCCGCTGTCACCTTTGCTGTGGCAGCAAAAGCTGGACGTTTGTCTTTTTTCCTCCAGGGGGCGCCAAAAGTGAAAAACGGTGCTTTTGAGGCTAGAGTGCGCAGGAAAGCAGAGAGGGCCAAATTGTGTGGGGCATTTGAAGGGGTTCCAGGAGGCAGTGAGGACCAGCATCACTTTTCCCCGCTGGCACCTTTGCTGTGGCAGCAAAAGCTGGACGTTGGTCTTTTTTCTTCCAGGAAGCGCCGAAAGTGAAAAAAGGTGCTTTTGAGGCTATATTCCGCAGGAAAGCAGAGAGGGCCAAATTGTGTGGGGCATTTGAAGGGGTTCCAGGAGGCAGTGAGGACCAGCATCACTTTTCCCCGCTGGCACCTTTGCTGTGGCAGCAAAAGCTGGACGTTTGTCTTTTTTGCTCCTGGGTCGCCGAAAGTGAAAACAGGTGCTTTTGAGGCTAGAGTGCGCAGGAAAGCAGAGAGGGCCAAATTGTGTGGGGCATTTGAAGGGGTTCCAGGAGGCAGTGAGAACGAGCATCACTTTTTCCCGCTGGCACCTTTGCTGTGGCAGCAAAAGCTGGACGTTTGTCTTTTTTCCTCCTGGGGGCGCCGAAAGTGAAAAAAGGTGCTTTTGAGGCTAGAGTCCGCAGGAAAGCAGAGAGTGCCAAATTGTCTGGGGCATTTGAAGGGGTTCCAGGAGGCAGTGAGGACCAGCATCACTTTTTCCCGCTGGCACATTTGCTGTGGCAGCAAAAGCTGGACGTTTGTCTTTTTTCCTCCAGGGGGCGCCGAAAGTGAAAAAAGGTGCCTTTGAGGCTAGAGTGCGCAGGAAAGCAGAGAGGGCCAAATTGTCTGGGGCATTCGAAGGGGTTCCAGGAGGCAGTGAGGACCAGCATCACTTTTTCCCGCTGGCACCTTTGCTGTGGCAGCAAAAGCTGGACGTTTGTCTTTTTTGCTCCAAACAGCGCCGAAAGTGAAAAAAGGTGCTTTTGAGGATGGAGTCCGCATGAAAGCCGATAGGGCCAAATTGTCTGGGGCATTTGAAGAGGTTCCAGGACGCAGTGAGAACCAGCATTACTTTTCCCCGCTGGCACCTTTGCTGTGGCAGCAAAAGCTGGACGTTTGTCTTTTTTGCTCCTGAGGATGCCGAAAGCGAAAACAGCTGCTTTTGAGGATGGAGTCCGCTGGTAAGCAGAGAGGGCCAAATTGTCTGGGGCATTTGAAAGGGTTCCAGGAGGCAGTGAGGACCAGCATCACTTTTCCCCGCTGGCACCTTTGCTGTGGAAGCAAAACCTGGACGTTTGTCTTTTTTGCTCCAAAGAGCGCCGAAAGTGAAAAACGGTACTTTTGAGGCTAGAGTCCGCAGGAAAGCACAGAGGGCCAAATTGTGTGGGGCATTTGAAGGGGTTCCAGGAGGCAGTGAGCACCAGCATTACTTTTCCCCGCTGGCACCTTTGCTGTGGCAGCAAAAGCTGGACGTTTGTCTTTTTTGCTCCGGAGGCTGCCGAAAGCGAAAACAGGTGCTTTTGAGGATGGAGTCCGCAGGAAAGCAGAGAGGGCCAAATTGTCTGGGGCATTTGAAGAGGTTCCAGGAGGCAGTGAGAACCAGCATTACTTTTCCCCGCTGGCACCTTTGCTGTGGCAGCAAAAGCTGGATGTTTGTCTTTTTTGCTCCGGAGGATGCCGAAAGCGAAAACAGGTGCTTTTGAGGATGGAGTCCGCAGGAAAGCAGAGAGGGCCAAATTGTCTGGGGCATTTGAAGAGGTTCCAGGAGGCAGTGAGAACCAGCATCACTTTTCCCCGCTGGCTCCTTTGCTGTGGCAGCAAAAGCTGGACGTTTTTCTTTTTTGCTCCGGAGGTTGCCGAAAGCGAAAACAGGTGCTTTTGAGGATGGAGTCCGCAGGAAAGCAGAGAGGGCCAAATTGTCTGGGGTATTTGAAAGGGTTCCAGGAGGCAGTGAGAACCAGCATTACTTTTGCCCGCTGGCACCTTTGCTGTGACGGCAAAACCTGGACGTTTGTCTTTTTTGCTCCGGAGTTGCCGAAAGCGAAAACAGGTGCTTTTGAGGATGGAGTCCGCAGGAAAGCAGAGAGGGCCAAATTGTCTGTGGCATTTGAAGAGGTTCCAGGAGGCAATGAGGACCAGTATCACTTTTCCCTGCTGGCACCTTTGCTGTGGAAGCAAAACCTGGACGTTTGTCTTTTTTGCTCCGGAGGTTGCCGAAAGCGAAAAAAGGTGCTTTTGAGGATGGAGTCCGCAGGAAAGCAGAGAGGGCCAAATTGTCTGGGGCATTTGAAAGAGTTCCAGGAGGCAGTGAGAACCAGCATCACTTTTCCCCGCTGGCTCCTTTGCTGTGGCAGCAAAAGCTGTACGTTTGTCTTTTTTGCTCCGGAGGTTGCCAAAAGCGAAAACAGGTGCTTTTGAGGATGGAGTCCGCAGGAAAGCAGAGAGGGCCAAATTGTCTGGGGCATTTGAAGAGGTTCCAGGACGCAGTGAGAACCAGCATTACTTTTCCCCGCTGGCACCTTTGCTGTGGCAGCAAAAGCTGGACGTTTGTCTTTTTTGCTCCGGAGGCTGCCGAAAGCGAAAACAGGTGCTTTTGAGGATGGAGTCCGCAGGAAAGCAGAGAGGGCCAAATTGTCTGTGGCATTTGAAAGGGTTCCAGGAGGCAGTGAGAACCAGCATTACTTTTCCCCGCTGGCACCTTTGTTGTGGCAGCAAAAGCTGGACGTTTGTCTTTTTTGCTCCTGAGGCTGCCGAAAGCGAAAACAGGTGCTTTTGAGGATGGAGTCCGCAGGAAAGCAGAGAGGGCCAAATTGTCTGGGGCATTTGAAAGGGTTCCAGGAGGCAGTGAGAACCAGCATTACTTTTCCCCGCTGGCACCTTTGCTGTGGCAGCAAAAGCTGGACGTTTGTCTTTTTTGCTCCGGAGGCTGCCGAAAGCGAAAACAGGTGCTTTTGAGGATGGAGTCCGCAGGAAAGCAGAGAGGGCCAAATTGTCTGTGGCATTTGAAAGGGTTCCAGGAGGCAGTGAGAACCAGCATTACTTTTCCCCGCTGGCACCTTTGTTGTGGCAGCAAAAGCTGGACGTTTGTCTTTTTTGCTCCTGAGGCTGCCGAAAGCGAAAACAGGTGCTTTTGAGGATGGAGTCCGCAGGAAAGCAGAGAGGGCCAAATTGTCTGGGGCATTTGAAAGGGTTCCAGGAGGCAGTGAGGACCTGCATTACTTTTCCCCGCTGGCACCTTTGCTGTGGCAGCAAAAGCTGGACGTTTGTCTTTTTTGCTCCAAACAGCGCCGAAAGCGAAAAAAGGTGCTTTTGAGGCTAGAGTGCGCAGGAAAGCAGAGAGGGCCAAATTGTCTGGGGCATTTGAAGGGGTTCCAGGAGGCAGTGAGGACCAGCATCACTTTTCCCCGCTGGCACCTTTGCTGTGGCAGCAAAAGCTGGACGTTTGTCTTTTTTGCTCCGGAGGATGCCGAAAGCGAAAACAGGTGCTTTTGAGGATGGAGTCCGCAGGAAAGCAGAGAGGGCCAAATTGTCTGTGGCATTTGAAGAGGTTCCAGGAGGCAGTGAGAACCAGCATCACTTTTCCCCGCTGGCACCTTTGCTGTGGCAGCAAAAGCTGGACGTTTTTCTTTTTTGCTCCGGAGGTTGCCGAAAGCGAAAACAGGTGCTTTTGAGGATGGAGTCCGCAGGAAAGCAGAGAGGGCCAAATTGTCTGGGGTATTTGAAAGGGTTCCAGGAGGCAGTGAGAACTAGCATTACTTTTGCCCGCTGGCACCTTTGCTGTGACGGCAAAACCTGGACGTTTGTCTTTTTTGCTCCGGAGTTGCCGAAAGCGAAAACAGGTGCTTTTGAGGATGGAGTCCGCAGGAAAGCAGAGAGGGCCAAATTGTCTGTGGCATTTGAAGAGGTTCCAGGAGGCAATGAGGACCAGTATCACTTTTCCCTGCTGGCACCTTTGCTGTGGAAGCAAAACCTGGACGTTTGTCTTTTTTGCTCCGGAGGTTGCCGAAAGCGAAAAAAGGTGCTTTTGAGGATGGAGTCCGCAGGAAAGCAGAGAGGGCCAAATTGTCTGGGGCATTTGAAGAGGTTCCAGGAGGCAGTGAGAACCAGCATTACTTTTCCCCGCTGGCACCTTTGCTGTGGCAGCAAAAGCTGTACGTTTGTCTTTTTTGCTCCGGAGGCTGCCGAAAGCGAAAACAGGTGCTTTTGAGGATGGAGTCTGCAGGAAAGCAGAGAGGGCCAAATTGTCTGGGGCATTTGAAAGAGTTCCAGGAGGCAGTGAGAACCAGCATCACTTTTCCCCGCTGGCTCCTTTGCTGTGGCAGCAAAAGCTGGACGTTTGTCTTTTTTGCTCCGGAGGTTGCCAAAAGCGAAAACAGGTGCTTTTGAGGATGGAGTCCGCAGGAAAGCAGAGAGGGCCAAATTGTCTGGGGCATTTGAAGAGGTTCCAGGACGCAGTGAGAACCAGCATTACTTTTCCCCGCTGGCACCTTTGCTGTGGCAGCAAAAGCTGGACGTTTGTCTTTTTTGCTCCGGAGGCTGCCGAAAGCGAAAACAGGTGCTTTTGAGGATGGAGTCCGCAGGAAAGCAGAGAGGGCCAAATTGTCTGTGGCATTTGAAAGGGTTCCAGGAGGCAGTGAGAACCAGCATTACTTTTCCCCGCTGGCACCTTTGCTGTGGCAGCAAAAGCTGGACGTTTGTCTTTTTTGCTCCTGAGGATGCCGAAAGCGAAAACAGCTGCTTTTGAGGATGGAGTCCCCGGGAAAGCAGAGAGGGCCAAATTGTGTAGGGCATTTGAAGAGGTTCCAGGACGCAGTGAGAACCAGCATTACTTTTGCCCGCTGGCACCTTTGCTGTGGCAGCAAAAGCTGGACGTTTGTCTTTTTTGCTCCTGAGGCTGCCGAAAGCGAAAACAGGTGCTTTTGAGGATGGAGTCCGCAGGAAAGCAGAGAGGGCCAAATTGTCTGGGGCATTTGAAAGGGTTCCAGGAGGCAGTGAGGACCTGCATTACTTTTCCCCGCTGGCACCTTTGCTGTGGCAGCAAAAGCTGGACGTTTGTCTTTTTTGCTCCGGAGGGCGCCGAAAGCGAAAAAAGGTGCTTTTGAGGCTAGAGTGCGCAGGAAAGCAGAGAGGGCCAAATTGTGTGGGGCATTTGAAGGGGTTCCAGGAGGCAGTGAGGACCAGCATCACTTTTCCCCGCTGTCACCTTTGCTGTGGCAGCAAAAGCTGGACGTTTGTCTTTTTTCCTCCGGAGGGCGCAGAAAGTCAAAAAAGGGTTAGGGTTAGGGTTAGGGTTAGGGTTAGGGTTAGGGTTAGGGTTAGGGTTAGGGTTTAGGGTTAGGGTTAGGGTTAGGGTTAGGGTTAGGGTTAGGGTTAGGGTTAGGGTTTGGGTTAGGGTTAGGGTTAGGGTTAGGGTTAGGGTTAGGGTTAGGGTTAGGGTTAGGGGTTAGGGTTAGGGTTAGGGTTAGGGTTAGGGTTAGGGTTAGGGTTAGGGTTAGGGTTAGGGTTAGGGGTTAGGGTTAGGGGTTAGGGTTAGGGTTAGGGTTAGGGTTAGGGTTAGGGTTAGGGTTAGGGTTAGGGTTAGGGTTAGGGTTAGGGTTAGGGTTAGGGTTAGGGTTAGGGTTAGGGTTAGGGTTAGGGTTAGGGTTAGGGGTTAGGGTTAGGGTTAGGGTTAGGGTTAGGGTTAGGGTTAGGGTTAGGGTTAGGGTTAGGGTTAGGGTTAGGGTTAGGGTTAGGGTTAGGGTTAGGGTTAGGGTTAGGGTTAGGGTTAGGGTTAGGGTTAGGGTTAGGGTTAGGGTTAGGGTTAGGGTTAGGGTTAGGGTTAGGGTTAGGGTTAGGGTTAGGGTTAGGGTTAGGGTTAGGGTTAGGGTTAGGGTTAGGGTTAGGGTTAGGGTTAGGGTTAGGGTTAGGGTTAGGGTTAGGGTTAGGGTTAGGGTTAGGGTTAGGGTTAGGGTTAGGGTTAGGGTTAGGGTTAGGGTTAGGGTTAGGGTTAGGGTTAGGGTTAGGGTTAGGGTTAGGGTTAGGGTTAGGGTTAGGGGTTAGGGTTAGGGTTAGGGTTAGGGTTAGGGTTAGGTTAGGGTTAGGGGGTTAGGGTTAGGGTTAGGGTTAGGGTTAGGGTTAGGGTTAGGGTTAGGGTTAGGGTTAGGGTTAGGGTTAGGGTTAGGGTTAGGGTTAGGGTTAGGGTTAGGGTTAGGGTTAGGGTTAGGGTTAGGGTTAGGGGTAGGGTTAGGACTACTTTAACTTTAACGTTAACTTTAACTTTAACTGTTAACTTTAACTTTAACTTTAACTTTTAACTTTAACTTTAACTTTAACTGAACTTTAACTGTTAACTTTAACTGTGAACTTTAAGGTAACTTAACGTTAACTTTAACTTACTTAACTTGAACGTTAACGTTAACTTTAACGTTTTAACTTTACTTAACTTGTAACTGTAACTTTAACTGTTAACTTTACTTGACTGAACTTTAACTGTTAACTGTGAACTTTAACTTTAACGTTTAACTTAACTTGAACTTTAACTTTAACTTTAACTTACTTAACTTTAACGTTAACTTGTAACTTTAACTTGTTTTAACTTTGAAA
>NW_028127564.1:0-1000 GCF_965231255.1 Vanellus vanellus
GGAGTTACTGGGGGTACTGGGTGGGGGGCACCGGGGGTTACTGGGGGGCACCGGGGGTTACTGGGGGGCACTGGGGGCACTGGGGGCCCCTCCGCGTTCCCCCGTGTCCCTACTGATGGCGCGGGGCGGTGCCGCCCCCGGCGGAGGAGAGGGAGTATAGGGGACCCCTATGGGCCCCCATAGCCCCCACACCCCCCATAGCCCCATACAGCCGGGACCCCCCTATAGCCCCCCATACCCCCCCGTAGCCCCCCACGTCCCCTATATAGCCCCCTATGCTCCCCCTATAGTCCCCCTATACCCCCCCCACCCCCATAGCCCCTATACCCCCCCACACCCCCATAAGTCCCTATATCCCCTATACCCCCCCACAGCCCCCTTATAGCGCCCCTATACTCCCCCTATATCCCCCCATCCCCCTATAGCCCCCTATAACCCCCATAGCCCCCCCATACTCCTCCCATAGCCCCTATACCCCCCACACCCCCTATAGCCCCTATACCCCCCCCCACCCCCCATAAGTCCCTATAGCCCCCAGACCCCCTATAGCCCCTATGTCCCCTATACCCCCAAAGCCCCCTGTACCCCCCATCCCCTATATCCGCTATACCCCCCCGGACCCCGTCGGGCGCGCGCGGCCGCAGCCGATAAATCTTCATCAGTCGGCGCGTGACGGGGGGGGCGGGGGGGGGCGGGGCCGCCCATTACCGCTAATGGGAAGATGGAGAGGGGCTGTCGCGCGCCCCCGACCCCCTCCCCCCCCGCACCGACCCCTCCCCCGGGGGTGCGGGGGGGGATTTGGGGGGATTTGGGGGGGGTCTGGAGGAGTTCGGGGGGGGCATTTGGGGGGTTGGGGGGTGCGGGGAGGGATTTGGGGGGGTCCGGGGGGATCTCGGGGGGGATTTTTGGGGGGTTTCGGGGGCAATTTGGGGAGGTTGGGGGGGTTCCGGGGGGGGGTTGGGGGGTCTCCCGCCCCCCCCGTCCCCTGAGGGGTCCCGAT